>NC_134690.1:18846899-18904399 GCF_050947455.1 Rhinoderma darwinii
TATTTTTTTTATTGTATAAATGTAAAAATATAAGGAATTCATAATGATTCCCAGATTTAGGATTAAAAAGAGCAGAAAATAAGCAGAATTTTTTCTTTTTTACATCACTCTCTTTGTAAACACCCATAATAAATACAATAAAAAAATAATAATATTACACTGTAAAATATATATTATATATTTATATATATATATATATATATATATATATATATATATATATATATATATATATATATATATATATATATATATATATATATATATATATATATAGTGTGAGACAGTGACAGGTAAAGTCATTGAGGGAAGGCACATTTCCCCTAGAATCCTGTCATATGTATCCTAGGCTCCAGGGAATGAGTATTTTTTGCAATAGAAAGCTCTAGCTTTCCAATCTCGGCTTAAGGAAAAGCCGGAAAAAGGGCCTGGAGTTGGATTGGGGAAGAGCAGGGCGGGTTCCCCAATCCCTAGTCCATCTCTGTTTGTAGGAGAAGGCTGCTGCTCAATTAGCTGCACCTGCAGCCTGTGTATAAAAAGGTGCAGACACAGTGTGTGTCAGTCTCACCCCTGACTCAGACCGGAGACTACTAAGTCTGGTGTAGCCTGTATTCCATGTGAGTAAAGACCTGTGTTACTTTGTGTCCAGTGCCTGGTAGGAAGACACTTGGTATAGTTAGATAATATCTTGTTTAGTTAGTGCTCAGACGAGCAGGATTTATTTTGTATTTTGCCATGTTGTACAAGAGGCTGTTTCTTTGACAAGAATAAAACACAGGCAAAGCCCTGTTATGAACTTTAATACACGGTGTCCCTGTCTCTGGCTACTAAGAAACCGCTGTACCAACCTCTCCTGATGCTAAACTCTCACAATAGATATATATATTAGACCGGAAAAAGTAGGCATATCATATACCCCAGACACCTCTGTCTGTAACTATCATAACTTGGACAACTCTCACAATAGATTAGCTCAAAGCAATGCATTATGGGATACTGTAATGTCATTATATTGTCCAGTATTAGCTCAGTGGACAATCAAGATATCTTACATGGCAATTTTTTTTATAATAGATTAATATAAGAAAGAAGTAAAGTAAAAGCATGAAGTTATTCCTCCTCTTCCTCCACGACTTTCCTATGTACAATATAAAGACTTTACAGACTTGCAGCCTACGAATAACCTAAATGTATTATAATTAAATCATATGGTCCTAAATTCATATCCGACCGATGATATCATCTGCATTTATATGTTCTCCCCGAGTTTGCGTGGGTTTCCTCCGAGGACTCCAGTTTCCTCCCACACTGCAAAAACAGACTGATAGGATTATTGCCTGTCTATGAAATTCTGTCCGTCTAGGGTCTAGATAAGGGAAATTAAATTGTGAGCACCTTTTGGGGACAGGGACTGATGAGAATGGTGACAGTCACTCTATAGGAATATGTCCGCACTACATAAGCAATAGAAATAAATACATTTTATGGCATTCTGATTATTGTACTGTAGCCAAACCACTCACATGAATAAGTTTTATCCAAAATGGGGACATTTGAGATGGGGGGGATAGGGTAGCATATGTTAGAAATAATCCCTGGCCTAATACCTAAAGGTAATGATGTAGTTCAAAGTAATATTCAACGTGGTTACTGACTTTGGACTCACGCTTTGCAATGTAGGGTGGTACCTGAACATATGTAATGTTGTATGACTGCACTAGGAGTGATGAGTGTGTATATGGAGAAGTGTAAAGATCTGAGCGACTGTGACAAGGACCAACTTGTGATGTCTAGACGACTTGGTCAGAGCATCTCCAAAACGGCCGGTCTTGTGGGGTGTTCCCGGTCTTGTGGGGTGTTCCCGGTCTTGTGGGGTGTTCCCGGTATGTACTGGTTATTACCTACCAAAAGTGCTCCAAGGAAAGACAACTGGGGAACCAGCACCAGGGTCATGGGGACCCAAGGCTCATTGATGTGTGGAGTGAAGGCTGGGCCCATCTGGCCTGATCCCACAGAAGAGCAACTGTAGTACAAATTGCTGGAAAAGTTCCTGCTGCCAATGATAGAAAAGTGTCAGAACACGCAGAGCATCGCAGCTTGCTGTATATAGAGCTGTGTAGCCGCAGATCGGTCAGTGTCCATGCTGACCCCTGTCCTCCCCCGAAAGCTCCTACAATGGGAACATAAGCATCAGAACTGGACCATGGAGCAATGGATGGTCGGTTGTGTGTGCGCTGCTTACCTGGGGAAGAGATGGCACCAGGATGTATTAAGGGCAGAAGGCAAGCCGGCGGAGGCAGTCTGATGACCTGGGCAATGTTCTGCTGGGAAACCTTGGGCACTGGCATTCATGTACCACCTACCTGAACATTGCTGCAGACAAGTACCACCTTCGTGGCAGTGGTATTCCCTAGTGGCGGTGCCACATCTCCTGTATATTATCCCACATCTCCTGTACATTATCCCACATCTCCTGTATATTATCCCTAATATCTCCTGTATATTATCCCACATCTCCTGTATATTATCCCTAATATCTCCTGTATATTATCCCACATCTCCTATATATTATCTCACATCTCCTATATATTATCTCACATCTCCTGTATATTATCCCACATCTCCTGTATATTATCCCACATCTCCTGTATAATATCTCACATCTCCTGTATATTATCTCACATCTCCTGTATATTATCTCACATCTCCTGTATAATATCCCACATCTCCTGTATATTATCCCACATCTCCTGTACATTATCCCACATCTCCTGTATATTATCCCACATCTTCTGTATATTATCTCACATCTCCTGTATATTATCCCACATCTCCTGTATAATATCTCACATCTCCTGTATAATATCTCACATCTCCTGTATATTATCCCACATCTCCTGTATATTATCCCACATCTCCTGTACATTATCCCACATCTCCTGTATATTATCCCACATCTCCTGTATATTATCCCACATCTCCTGTATATTATCCCTAATATCTCCTGTATATTATCCCACATCTTCTGTATATTATCCCACATCTCCTATATATTATCTCACATCTCCTATATATTATCTCACATCTCCTGTATATTATCCCACATCTCCTGTATATTATCCCACATCTCCTGTATATTATCCCACATCTCCTGTATAATATCTCACATCTCCTGTATATTATCTCACATCTCCTGTATAATATCCCACATCTCCTGTATATTATCCCACATCTCCTGTATATTATCCCACATCTCCTGTATATTATCCCACATCTCCTGTATATTATCCCACATCTCCTGTACATTATCCCACATCTCCTGTATATTATCCCACATCTTCTGTATATTATCTCACATCTCCTGTATATTATCCCACATCTCCTGTATATTATCTCACATCTCCTGTATATTATCCCACATCTCCTGTATATTATCTCACATCTCCTGTATATTATCTCACATCTCCTGTATAATATCCCACATCTCCTGTATAATATCCCACATCTCCTGTATATTATCCCACATCTCCTGTATATTATCCCACATCTCCTGTATATTATCCCACATCTTCTGTATATTATCTCACATCTCCTGTATATTATCCCACATCTCCTGTACAATATCCCACATCTCCTGTATATTATCCCACATCTCCTGTATATTATCCCACATCTCCTGTACAATATCCCACATCTTCTGTATAATATCCCACATCTCCTGTACATTATCCCACATCTCCTGTATATTATCCCACATCTCCTGTATATTATCCCACATCTCCTGTATAATATCCCACATCTCCTGTATATTATCCCACATCTCCTGTATAATATCCCACATCTCCTGTATAATATCCCACATCTCCTGTATAATATCCCACATCTCCTGTATATTATCCATAACATCTCCTGTATATTATCCCACATCTCCTGTATATTATCCCACATCTTCTGTATATTATCCCACATCTCCTGTATAATATCCCACATCTCCTGTATAATATCCCAAATCTCCTGTATATTATCCCACATCTCCTGTATATTATCCCACATCTCCTGTATATTATCCATAACATCTCCTGTATATTATCCCACATCTCCTGTATAATATCCCACATCTCCTGTATATTATCCCACATCTCCTGTATAATATCCCACATCTCCTGTATATTATTCCACATCTCCTGTATAATATCCCACATCTCCTGTATAATATCCCACATCTCCTGTATAATATCCCACATCTCCTGTATAATATCCCACATCTCCTGTATATTATCTCACATCTCCTGTATATTATCCCACATCTCCTGTATATTATACCACATCTCCTGTATATTATCCCACATCTCCTGTATATTATCCCACATCTCCTGTATATTATCTCACATCTCCTGTATAATATCCCACATCTCCTGTATAATATCCCACATCTCCTGTATAATATCCCACATCTCCTGTATAATATCCCACATCTCCTGTATATTATCCCACATCTCCTGTATATTATCTCACATCTCCTGTATATTATCCCACATCTCCTGTATATTATCTCACATCTCCTGTATATTATCCCACATCTCCTGTATATTATCCCACATCTCCTGTACATTATCCCACATCTCCTGTATAATATCCCACATCTCCTGTATAATATCTCACATCTCCTGTATATTATCTCACATCTCCTGTATATTATCCCACATCTCCTGTATATTATCCCACATCTCCTGTATATTATCCCACATCTCCTGTATATTATCTCACATCTCCTGTATAATATCCCACATCTCCTGTATATTATCCCACATCTCCTGTATATTATCCCACATCTCCTGTATATTATCCCACATCTCCTGTATAATATCCCACATCTCCTGTATAATATCCCACATCTCCTGTATAATATCTCACATCTCCTGTATATTATCCCACATCTCCTGTACATTATCCCACATCTCCTGTATAATATCCCACATCTCCTGTATAATATCCCACATCTCCTGTATATTATCTCACATCTCCTGTATAATATCCCACATCTCCTGTATATTATCCCACATCTCCTGTATATTATCCCACATCTCCTGTATATTATCTCACATCTCCTGTATATTATCCCACATCTCCTGTATATTATCTCACATCTCCTGTATATTATCCCACATCTCCTGTATATTATCACACATCTCCTGAATATTATCTCACATCTCCTGTATATTATCCCACATCTCCTGTATATTATCCCACATCTCCTGTATATTATCCCACATCTCCTGTATATTATCCCACATCTCCTGTATATTATCTCACATCTCCTGTATATTATCCCACATCTCCTGTATATTATCCCACATCTCCTGTATAATATCCCACATCTCCTGTACATTATCCCACATCTCCTGTATATTATCCCACATCTCCTGTATATTATCCCACATCTCCTGTATAATATCCCACATCTCCTGTATATTATCCCACATCTCCTGTATATTATCCCACATCTCCTGTATATTATCCCTAACATCTCCTGTATAATATCCCACATCTCCTGTATATTATCCCACATCTCCTGTATATTATCCCACATCTCCTGTATATTATCCCACATCTCCTGTATATTATCCCACATCTCCTGTATATTATCCCACATCTCCTGTATATTATCTCACATCTCCTGTATATTATCCCACATCTCCTGTATATTATCCCACATCTCCTGTATATTATCCCACATCTCCTGTATATTATCCCACATCTCCTGTATATTATCCCTAACATCTCCTGTATATTATCCCACATCTCCTGTATATTATCCCACATCTCCTGTATAATATCCCACATCTCCTGTATATTATCCCACATCTCCTGTATATTATCCCACATCTCCTGTATATTATCCTACATCTCCTGTATATTATCCCACATCTCCTGTATAATATCCCACATCTCCTGTATATTATCCCACATCTCCTGTATATTATCCCACATCTCCTGTATATTATCCTACATCTCCTGTATAATATCCCACATCTCCTGTACAATATCCCACATCTCCTGTACAATATCTCACATCTCCTGTACATTATCTCACATCTCCTGTATATTATCCCACATCTCCTGTACAATATCCCACATCTCCTGTATATTATCCCACATCTCCTGTATATTATCCCACATCTCCTGTATATTATCCCACATCTCCTGTATATTATCCCACATCTCCTGTATATTATCCCACATCTCCTGTATATTATCCCACACCTCCTGTATATTATCCCACATCTCCTGTACAATATCCCACATCT
This sequence comes from Rhinoderma darwinii, assembly GCF_050947455.1. Taxonomy (NCBI): domain Eukaryota; kingdom Metazoa; phylum Chordata; class Amphibia; order Anura; family Rhinodermatidae; genus Rhinoderma; species Rhinoderma darwinii. Next base: position 18,853,208 of record NC_134690.1, read on the forward strand.
CCTGTATATTATCCCACATCTCCTGTATATTATCCCACATCTCCTGTATATTATCCTACATCTCCTGTATATTATCCCACATCTCCTGTATAATATCCCACATCTCCTGTATATTATCCCACATCTCCTGTATATTATCCCACATCTCCTGTATATTATCCTACATCTCCTGTATAATATCCCACATCTCCTGTATAATATCCCACATCTCCTGTACAATATCTCACATCTCCTGTACATTATCTCACATCTCCTGTATATTATCCCACATCTCCTGTATATTATCCCACATCTCCTGTATATTATCCCACATCTCCTGTATATTATCCCACACCTCCTGTATATTATCCCACATCTCCTGTACAATATCTCACATCTCCTGTATATTATCCCACATCTCCTGTATATTATCACACATCTCCTGTACATTATCCCACATCTCCTGTATATTATCCCACATCTCCTGTATATTATCTCACATCTCCTGTATAATATCCCACATCTCCTGTATATTATCCCACATCTCCTGTATAATATCCCACATCTCCTGTATATTATCCTACATCTCCTGTATATTATCCCACATCTCGTGTATAATATCCCACATCTCCTGTACATTATCTCACATCTCCTGTATATTATCCCACATCTCCTGTATATTATCCCACATCTCCTGTATATTATCCCACATCTCCTGTATATTATCCCACATCTCCTGTATATTATCCCACATCTCCTGTATATTATCCCACATCTCCTGTATATTATCCCACATCTCCTGTATATTATCCCACATCTCCTGTATATTATCCCACATCTCCTGTATATTATCCCACATCTCCTGTATATTATCCCACATCTCCTGTATAATATCCCACATCTCCTGTATAATATCCCACATCTCCTGTATATTATCCCACATCTCCTGTATATTATCCCACATCTCCTGTATATTATCCCACATCTCCTGTATATTATCCCACATCTCCTGTATATTATCCCACATCTCCTGTATATTATCCCACATCTCCTGTACATTATCCCACATCTCCTGTATATTATACCACATCTCCTGTATATTATCCCACATCTCCTGTACATTATCCCACATCTCCTGTATATTATCCCACATCTCCTGTACATTATCCCACATCTCCTGTACATTATCCCACATCTCCTGTATATTATCCCACATCTCCTGTATATTATCCCACATCTCCTGTATATTATCCCACATCTCCTGTATATTATCCCACATCTCCTGTATATTATCCCACATCTCCTGTATATTATCCCACATCTCCTGTATAATATCCCACATCTCCTGTATAATATCCCACATCTCCTGTATATTATCCCACATCTCCTGTATATTATCCTACATCTCCTGTATAATATCCCACATCTCCTGTATATTATCCCACATCTCCTGTATATTATCCCACATCTCCTGTATATTATCCCACATCTCCTGTATAATATCCCACATCTCCTGTATATTATCCTACATCTCCTGTATAATATCCCACATCTCCTGTATATTATCCCACATCTCCTGTATATTATCCTACATCTCCTGTATAATATCCCACATCTCCTGTATAATATCCCACATCTCCTGTATATTATCCCACATCTCCTGTATATTATCCTACATCTCCTGTATAATATCCCACATCTCCTGTATATTATCCCACATCTCCTGTATATTATCCCACATCTCCTGTATATTATCCCACATCTCCTGTACAATATCTCACATCTCCTGTACATTATCCCACATCTCCTGTACATTATCCCACATCTCCTGTATATTATTTCACATCTCCTGTATATTATCCCACATATCCTGTATATTATCCCACATCTCCTGTATAATATCCCACATCTCCTGTATATTATCCCACATCTCCTGTATATTATCCCACATCTCCTGTATAATATCCCACATCTCCTGTATAATATCCCACATCTCCTGTATAATATCCCACATCTCCTGTACATTATCCCACATCTCCTGTATATTATCCCACATCTCCTGTATATTATCCCACATCTCCTGTACATTATCCCACATCTCCTGTATATTATCCCACATCTCCTGTACATTATCCCACATCTCCTGTATATTATCCCACATCTCCTGTATAATATCCCACATCTCCTGTATATTATCCCACATCTCCTGTATATTATCCCTAACATCTCCTGTATATTATCCCACATCTCCTGTATATTATCCCACATCTCCTGTATAATATCCCACATCTCCTGTATAATATCCCACATCTCCTGTATATTATCTCACATCTCCTATACATTATCTCACATCTCCTGTATATTATCCCACATCTCCTGTATAATATCCCACATCTCCTGTATAATATCCCACATCTCCTGTATATTATCCCACATCTCCTGTATATTATCCCACATCTCCTGTATATTATCCCTAACATCTCCTGTATATTATCTCACATCTCCTGTATATTATCCCACATCTCCTGTATAATATCCCACATCTCCTGTATATTATCTCACATCTCCTGTATATTATCTCACATCTCCTGTATATTATCTCACATCTCCTGTATATTATCTCACATCTCCTGTATATTATCTCACATCTCCTGTATATTACCTCACATCTCCTGTATATTATCCCACATCTCCTGTATATTATCCCACATCTCCTGTATATTATCCCTAACATCTCCTGTATATTATCCCACATCTCCTGTATATTATCCCACATCTCCTGTATATTATCCCACATCTCCTGTATATTATCTCACATCTCCTGTATATTATCTCACATCACATCTCCTGTATAATATCCCACATCTCCTGTATATTATCCCACATCTCCTGTATATTATCCCACATCTCCTGTATATTATCTCACATCTCCTGTATATTATCCCACATCTCCTGTATATTATCCCACATCTCCTGTATATTATCCCACATCTCCTGTATATTATCCCACATCTCCTGTATATTATCCCACATCTCCTGTATATTATCCCTAACATCTCCTGTATATTATCTCACATCTCCTGTATATTATCCCACATCTCCTGTATATTATCCCACATCTCCTGTATATTATCTCACATTTCCTGTATATTATCTCACATCTCCTGTATATTATCTCACATCTCCTGTATATTATACCACATCTCCTGTATATTATCTCACATCTCCTGTATATTATCCCACATCTCCTGTATAATATCCCACATCTCCTGTATAATATCCCACATCTCCTGTATAATATCCCACATCTCCTGTATATTATCCCACATCTCCTGTATAATATCCCACATCTCCTGTATATTATCCCACATCTCCTGTATATTATCCCACATCTCCTGTATATTATCCCACATCTCCTGTACATTATCCCACATCTCCTGTATATTATCCCACATCTCCTGTATATTATCCCACATCTCCTGTACATTATCCCACATCTCCTGTATATTATCTCACATCTCCTGTATATTATCCCACATCTCCTGTATATTATCCCACATCTCCTGTATATTATCCCACATCTCCTGTATAATATCCCACATCTCCTGTACATTATCCCACATCTCCTGTACATTATCCCACACCTCCTATACATTATCTCACATCTCCTGTATATTATCCCACATCTCCTGTATAATATCCCACATCTCCTGTATAATATCCCACATCTCCTGTATATTATCCCACATCTCCTGTATATTATCCCACATCTCCTGTATATTATCCCTAACATCTCCTGTATATTATCTCACATCTCCTGTATATTATCCCACATCTCCTGTATAATATCCCACATCTCCTGTATATTATCTCACATCTCCTGTATATTATCTCACATCTCCTGTATATTATCCCACATCTCCTGTATATTATCTCACATCTCCTGTATATTATCTCACATCTCCTGTATATTACCTCACATCTCCTGTATATTATCCCACATCTCCTGTATATTATCCCACATCTCCTGTATATTATCCCTAACATCTCCTGTATATTATCTCACATCTCCTGTATATTATCTCACATCTCCTGTATAATATCCCACATCTCCTGTATATTATCCCACATCTCCTGTATATTATCCCACATCTCCTGTATATTATCTCACATCTCCTGTATATTATCCCACATCTCCTGTATATTATCCCACATCTCCTGTATATTATCCCACATCTCCTGTATATTATCCCACATCTCCTGTATATTATCCCACATCTCCTGTATATTATCCCTAACATCTCCTGTATATTATCTCACATCTCCTGTATATTATCCCACATCTCCTGTATATTATCCCACATCTCCTGTATATTATCTCACATTTCCTGTATATTATCTCACATCTCCTGTATATTATCTCACATCTCCTGTATATTATACCACATCTCCTGTATATTATCTCACATCTCCTGTATATTATCCCACATCTCCTGTATAATATCCCACATCTCCTGTATAATATCCCACATCTCCTGTATAATATCCCACATCTCCTGTATATTATCCCACATCTCCTGTATAATATCCCACATCTCCTGTATATTATCCCACATCTCCTGTATATTATCCCACATCTCCTGTATATTATCCCACATATCCTGTATATTATCCCACATCTCCTGTATATTATCCCACATCTCCTGTATATTATCCCACATCTCCTGTATATTATCCCTAACATCTCCTGTATATTATCTCACATCTCCTGTATATTATCTCACATCTCCTGTATAATATCCCACATCTCCTGTATATTATCCCACATCTCCTGTATATTATCCCACATCTCCTGTATATTATCCCACATCTCCTGTATATTATCTCACATCTCCTGTATATTATCCCACATCTCCTGTATATTATCCCACATCTCCTGTATATTATCCCACATCTCCTGTACATTATCCCACATCTCCTGTATATTATCCCACATCTCCTGTATATTATCCCACATCTCCTGTACATTATCCCACATCTCCTGTATATTATCTCACATCTCCTGTATATTATCCCACATCTCCTGTATATTATCCCACATCTCCTGTATATTATCCCACATCTCCTGTATAATATCCCACATCTCCTGTACATTATCCCACATCTCCTGTACAATATCCCACATCTCCTGTATATTATCCCACATCTCCTGTATATTATCCCACATCTCCTGTACAATATCCCACATCTTCTGTATAATATCCCACATCTCCTGTATAATATCCCACATCTCCTGTATATTATCCCACATCTCCTGTATATTATCCCACATCTCCTGTACATAATCCCACATCTCCTGTACATTATCCCACATCTCCTGTATAATATCCCACATCTCCTGTATATTATCCCACATCTCCTGTATAATATCCCACATCTCCTGTATAATAGCCCACATCTCCTGTATATTATCCCACATCTCCTGTATATTATCCCACATCTCCTGTATATTATCCCACATCTCCTGTATATTATCCCACACCTCCTGTATAATATCCCACATCTCCTGTATATTATCCCACATCTCCTGTATATTATCCCACATCTCCTGTATATTATCCCACATCTCCTGTATATTATCTCACATCTCCTGTATATTATCCCACATCTCCTGTATATTATCCCACACCTCCTGTATAATATCCCACATCTCCTGTATATTATCCCACATCTCCTGTATATTATCCCACATCTCCTGTATATTATCCCACATCTCCTGTATATTATCCCACATCTCCTGTATATTATCCTACATCTCCTGTATATTATCCCACATCTCCTGTATATTATCCCACATCTCCTGTATATTATCTCACATCTCCTGTATATTATCCCACATCTCCTGTATAATATCCCACATCTCCTGTATATTATCCCACATCTCCTGTATATTATCCCACATCTCCTGTATATTATCCCACATCTCCTGTATATTATCTCACATCTCCTGTATATTATCCCACATCTCCTGTATATTATCTCACAACTCCTGTATATTATCCCACATCTCCTGTATATTATCTCACATCTCCTGTATATTATCTCACATCTCCTGTATATTATCCCACATCTCCTGTATATTATCTCACATCTCCTGTATAATATCCCACATCTCCTGTATATTATCCCACATCTCCTGTATAATATCCCACATCTCCTGTATATTATCCCACATCTCCTGTATATTATCTCACATCTACTGTATATTATCCCACATCTCCTGTATATTATCACACATCTCCTGTATATTATCCCACATATCCTGTATAATATCTCACATCTCCTGTATATTATCCCACATCTCCTGTATATTATCCCACATCTCCTGTATAATATCCCACATCTCCTGTATATTATCCCACATCTCCGGTATATTATCCCACATCTCCTGTACAATATCCCACATCTCCTGTATATTATCCCACATCTCCTGTATATTATCCCACATCTCCTGTATATTATCCCACATCTCCTGTATATTATCCCACATCTCCTGTATAATATCCCACATCTCCTGTATATTATCCCACATCTCCTGTATATTATCCCACATCTCCTGTATATTATCCCACATCTCCTGTATAATATCCCACATCTCCTGTATATTATCCCACATCTCCTGTATAATATCCCACATCTCCTGTATATTATCCCACATCTCCTGTATATTATCTCACATTTCCTGTATATTATCCCACATCTCCTGTATATTATCTCACATTTCCTGTATATTATCCCACATCTCCTGTATAATATCCCACATCTCCTGTATATTATCTCACATCTCCTGTATAATATCTCACATCTCCTGTATAATATCCCACATCTCCTGTATATTATCCCTTACATCTCCTGTATATTATCCCACATCTCCTGTATATTATCCCACATCTCCTGTATAATATCTCACATCTCCTGTATATTATCCCACATCTCCTTTAAAATATCTCACATCTCCTGTATATTATCCTACATCTCCTGTATATTATCCCACATCTCCTGTATATTATCCCACATCTCCTGTATATTATCCCACATCTCCTGTACATTATCCCACATCTCCTGTATATTATCCCACATCTCCTGTATAATATCCCACATCTCCTGTATATTATCCCACATCTCCTGTATAATATCCCACATCTCCTGTATATTATCCCACATCTCCTGTATAATATCTCACATCTCCTGTATATTATCCTACATCTCCTGTATATTATCCCACATCTCCTGTATATTATCCCACATCTCCTGTATAATATCCCACATCTCCTGTATATTATCCCACATCTCCTGTATATTATCTCACATTTCCTGTATATTATCCCACATCTCCTGTATATTATCTCACATTTCCTGTATATTATCCCACATCTCCTGTATAATATCCCACATCTCCTGTATATTATCCCTTACATCTCCTGTATATTATCCCACATCTCCTGTATAATATCTCACATCTCCTGTATATTATCCCACATCTCCTGAATATTAAACCACATCTCCTGTATATTATCCCACATCTCCTGTATATTATCCCACATCTCCTGTATATTATCCCACATCTCCTGAATATTAAACCACATCTCCTGTATATTATCCCACATCTCCTGTATATTATCCCACATCTCCTGTATAATATCCCACATCTCCTGTATATTATCCCACATCTCCTATATATTATCTCACATCTCCTATATATTATCTCACATCTCCTGTATAATATCCCACATCTCCTGTATATTATCTCACATCTCCTGTATATTATCCCACATCTCCTGTATATTATCCCACATCTCCTGTATATTATCCCACATCTCCTGTATATTATCTCACATCTCCTGTATATTATCCCACATCTCCTGTATATTATCTCACATCTCCTGTATATTATCTCACATCTCCTGTATATTATCCCACATCTCCTGTATAATATCCCACATCTCTTGTATATTATCCCACATCTCCTGTATATTATCCCACATGTCCTGTATATTATCCCACATCTCCTGTATATTATCCCACATCTCCTGTATATTATCTCACATCTCCTGTATAATATCCTACATCTCCTGTATAATATCCCACATCTCCTGTATATTATCCCACATCTCCTGAATATTATCCCACATCTCCTGTATATTATCCCACATCTCCTGTATAATATCCCACATCTCCTGTATATTATCCCACATCTCCTGTATATTATCTCACATCTCCTGTATATTATCTCACATCTCCTGTATAATATCCCACATCTCCTGTATAATATCCCTCATCTCCTGTATATTATCTCACATCTCCTGTATATTATCCCACATCTCCTGTATAATATCCCACATCTCCTGTATATTATCCCACATCTCCTGTATATTATCCCACATGTCCTGTATATTATCCCACATCTCCTGTATATTATCCCACATCTCCTGTATATTATCTCACATCTCCTGTATAATATCCTACATCTCCTGTATAATATCCCACATCTCCTGTATATTATCCCACATCTCCTGAATATTATCCCACATCTCCTGTATATTATCCCACATCTCCTGTATAATATCCCACATCTCCTGTATATTATCCCACATCTCCTGTATATTATCCCACATCTCCTGTATATTATCCCACATCTCCTGTATAATATCTCACATCTCCTGTATATTATCTCACATCTCCTGTATATTATCCCACATCTCCTGTATAATATCCCACATCTCCTGTATATTATCTCACATTTCCTGTATATTATCCCACATCTCCTGTATATTATCCCACATCTCCTGTATATTATCCCACATCTCCTGTATAATATCCCACATCTCCTGTATATTATCCCACATCTCCTGTATATTATCCCACATCTCCTGTATATTATCCCACATCTCCTGTATATTATCTCACATCTCCTGTATATTATCCCACATCTCCTGTATAATATCTCACATCTCCTGTATATTATCTCACATCTCCTGTATATTATCCCACATCTCCTGTATAATATCCCACATCTCCTGTATATTATCTCACATCTCCTGTATATTATCCCACATCTCCTGTATAATATCTCACATCTCCTGTATATTATCCCACATCTCCTGTATATTATCCCACATCTCCTGTATATTATCCCACATCTCCTGTATAATATCCCACATCTCCTGTATAATATCCCACATCTCCTGTATAATATCCCACATCTCCTGTATAATATCCCACATCTCCTGTATAATATCCCACATCTCCTGTATAATATCCCACATCTCCTGTATATTATCTCACATCTCCTGTATATTATCCCACATCTCCTGTATATTATCCCACATCTCCTGTATATTATCCCACATCTCCTGTATATTATCTCACATCTCCTGTATAATATCCCACGTCTCCTGTATATTATCCCACGTCTCCTGTATATTATCCCACGTCTCCTGTATATTATCCCACGTCTCCTGTATATTATCCCACGTCTCCTGTATATTATCTCACGTCTCCTGTATATTATCTCACATCTCCTGTATAATATCCCACATCTCCTGTATATTATCCCACATCTCCTGTATATTATCCCACATCTCCTGTATATTATCCCACATCTCCTGTATATTATCCCACATCTCCTGTATATTATACCACATCTCCTGTATATTATACCACATCTCCTGTATAATATACCACATCTCCTGTATATTATCTCACATCTCCTGTATATTATCTCACATCTCCTGTATATTATCTCACATCTCCTGTATAATATCCCACATCTCCTGTATATTATCCCACATCTCCTGTACATTATCTCACATCTCCTGTATATTATCCCACATCTCCTGTATATTATCACACATCTCCTGTATAATATCCCACATCTCCTGTATAATATCCCACATCTCCTGTATAATATCTCATATCTCCTGTATATTATCTCACATCTCCTGTATAATATCTCACATTTCCTGTATATTATCCCACATCTCCTGTAGATTATCCCACATCTCCTGTATATTATCCCACATCTCCTGTATAATATCTCACATCTCCTGTACATTATCCCACATCTGCTGTATATTATCCCACATCTCCTGTATAATATCTCACATCTCCTGTAATGGCAGGGGGTAGGGAGACCGACAAGTGAGCCCTAATCTACCCGCCACTCTGTCCCTGCCTACTTGCAACGACCCGCCCTAGGCGACGGGGTACAACTGGGCGGCGGTCCCTGCGCTCAGTAAGTGCACGACAAACACGACAAACATACAAAGGAACACAAGCAAGGAAAAGGGGCCGTTGCCCACGGCAACACCGTGAGCAACCAGAGTGGTGAACGAGCCGAGTCAAGCCAGGAGTGTGCGAGGTACAAAACGAAAAGCAGAAGAGTAGTCGGTAAGCCAGGGTCTGTATGGAGCAGGATCAAAAATAGCAGGAGCTGTAGCTGGGCCAGGAAACCACAAGGAAAGAATCACAAGCACCGAGGGACAGGAAGTGCTGGCTTAAATAGACCGAGGGTGGGAGCTAGCTGAGTCTGGCCAGGTTACGATAGGCTCTCCCACTCCTAAGCTTGCCAGCCTGAATGGTGGAAGCAGGAGTCAGTCTCAGGGATGTATTCTCAGGTGCTGACTGATTAGTTCTGGGAGTTAACCCCGAAGCTGTGCCTGGCAGATCCTTTACAGTACCCCCCCCCTTTTATGAGGGGCCACCGGACCCTTTCTAAGTGGACCTGGCTTACTGGGGAAACGCAGGTGGAACCTCCTGACCAATACCCCAGCGTGAACATCCCGGGCGGGTACCCAAGTCCTCTCCTCGGGCCCGTATCCTCTCCAATGGACCAGGTACTGGAGGGAGCCTTGGACCATCTTGCTGTCCACAATCCTGGCCACCTCGAATTCCACCCTCTCCGGGGTGAGGATGGGAGCAGGAGGTCTCCTCGAGGGAGCCAAGGAAGGGGAGCAGCGTTTGAGGAGGGAGGCATGAAACACGTCGTGTATCCGAAAAGACGGGGGTAACTCCAGCCGGAAGGAGACAGGATTGAGGACCTCAATGACCTTATACGGCCCAATAAACCGGGGAGCAAACTTCTTGGACGGAACCTTGAGACGCAAGTTCCTAGACGACAACCACACCAGATCCCCGACCATAAACAGGGGGTTTGCAGAACGTTTTTTATCAGCCTGAGTTTTTTGTACGCTCTGGGACACCTCTAGGTTTTTCTGAACCTGGGCCCAGACTGTGCACAGTTCCAGATGACGACCTCTACCTCGGGATTGTTGGAACTACCAGGTGAAACGGAGGAGAACCATGGATTAAACCCAAAATTACAAAAAAAAGGAGAGACCCCTGACGAGTTACTGACCCGGTTATTAATGGAAAATTCGGCGAGGGGAATGAAAGAGACCCAATCAAATTGACAGTCAGAGACAAAACACCTTAAGTATTGTTCTAGAGATTGATTAGTCCTCTCCGTTTGGCCATTGGTTTCAGGATGGAAGGCAGAGGAGAAGGACAGATCAATCCCCAACTTCATACAGAAGGCTCTCCAAAACAATGAAACAAATTGTACCCCTCTGTCCAAAACAATATTGACAGGGACCCCATGGAGACGCAGGATGTGTTTGACAAACAAGGTAGCCAACGTTTTGGCGTTGGGTAGTTTCTTGAGGGGCACAAAGTGGCACATCTTACTGAAGTGGTCTACTACCACCCACACCGCCGACTTGCCTTGGGATGGAGGCAAATCGGTGATAAAATCCATGTAGATATGTGTCCAAGGTCTCTGGGGAATGGGCAACGAACGCAGTAAGCCCGCTGGTCGGGACCTGGGAGTCTTGGACCTAGCACAAACCTCACAAGCGGCGACGTAGGCCTTAACGTCTTTAGGCAACCCAGGCCACCAATAATTTCTGGTAATGAGGTGTTTGGTACCCAGGATGCCTGGATGGCCAAATAGTGCGGAGTCATGATTTTCCCTAAGTACCCTTAGCCGGAATTGCAGGGGAACAAACAGCTTGTTCTCAGGAAGGTTCCCGGGACCTGCACCTTGATCAGTAGCAATATCAGAGACTAAATCAGAATCGATCGATGAAATGATTATACCTGGAGGCAAAATACAAGCAGGATCTTCCTCCGAAGGAGGGCTGGCCATGAAGCTACGCGACAGTGCATCAGCCTTAATATTTTTAGACCCAGCCCTATAGGTAACCAAAAAATTGAATCTGGTAAAAAATAACGCCCATCGAGCTTGTCTCGGGTTTAGCCTCCGGGCAGATTCTAGGAAAACCAGATTCTTGTGGTCGGTAAGGACCGTTACCTGGTGCCTAGCCCCCTCCAGGAAGTGGTGCCACTCTTCAAATGCCCATTTAATGGCTAAGAGTTCGCGGTTGCCAATATCATAGTTACTTTCAGTTGGCGAAAACTTCCTGGAGAAGTAGGTACAGGGGCGGAGATGGGTGAGGGACCTGGTATCCTGGGACAAGACAGCCCCCACTCCCACCTCAGATGTGTCAACTTCCACGATAAATGGCTCCATTTGGTTGGGCTGAACCAGCACCGGGGCCGAGACAAAGCACTTCTTAAGGACCTCAAAAGCCTGGACAGCCTCAGGAGGCCAGTGGAGGAGATCAGCACCTTTGCGAAAGAGGTCCGTAAGGGGCTTAGCGATGACCGAGAAGTTAGCAATAAATCTCCTGTAATAATTAGCGAACCCCAAAAAACACTGTAACGCCTTCAGGCAGGCAGGTTGGACCCATTCCGCCACAGCCTGAACCTTGGCGGGGTCCATGCGGAATTCATGAGGTGTGAGGATTTGACCCAAAAATGGAATCTCCTGTACCCCAAACACACATTTTTCGGTTTTGGCAAACAGTTTATTTTCCCGAAGGACCTGGAGCACCTTCCTGACATGCTCAATGTGGGAGGACCAGTCCTTGGAAAACACCAGTATGTCATCAAGGTACACTACCAGAAAAATCACCAGGTAATTTCTCAAAATCTCATTTATGAAATTCTGGAAGACCGCAGGGGCATTACACAACCCAAAGGGCATGACGAGGTATTCGAAATGGCCTTCGGGCGTGTTAAATGCAGTCTTCCACTCATCCCCCTCTTTGATGCGAATAAGGTTATACGCCCCCCGTAGATCCAATTTAGAAAACCATTGGGCCACCTGAACCTGATTAAAGAGATCAGGAATCAAAGGAAGGGGATACTGGTTCCTTACCGTGACCTTATTCAGGCTACGGTAGTCAATGCATGGCCTAAGACCACCATCCTTCTTCCCCACGAAGAAGAAGCCAGCACCTACCGGAGAAGAAGAGGGACGAATGTAACCCTTGGCCAGGGATTCCTGGATATACACTCTCATAGCTTCACGTTCGGGACAAGAAAGATTAAATATCCTACCCTTAGGAAGCTTAGCTCCTGGTACCAATTCGATAGCGCAATCGTATTCTCTATGAGGAGGTAACACTTCAGAGGCCTCCCTAGAGAAAACATCAGCGAAGTCCTGAACAAACTCGGGTAGTGTATTCGCCTCCTTAGGGGGAGAAATAGAATTAACAGAAAAACATGACGTACAACATTCATTACCCCATTTGGTTAGCTCCCCAGTATTCCAGTCAAACGTAGGATTATGCAACTGCAACCAGGGAAGACCTAGAACCAAATCGTATGATAATCCCTGCATCAACAGTACAGAGCATTGCTCCAAATGCATGGAGCCAACAAGGAGTTCAAAAACAGGGGTATGCTGTGTAAAATAACCATTAGCAAGAGGAGTGGAGTCGATACCCACTACCGGGACAGCTTTAGGCAAATCAATCAGAGGCATAGCTAGAGACATAGCAAATTCCACAGACATGATATTAGTAGAGGACCCTGAATACACGAAGGCACTGCCGGTAGCAGACCTACCACCAAAAGAGACCTGAAAGGGAAGCAAGATCTTAGTACGTTTCATATTTACGGGAAATACCTGTGCGCCCAAGTGACCTCCCCGATGATCACTTAGACGCGGAAGTTCTCTGGCTGCAATCTTACGCTTAGGACAGTTGTTCACTTGATGCTTGTCGTCCCCACAGTAGAAGCAGAGACCATTCTTCCTTCGGAATTCTCTACGTTGTTGGGGGAACACGGAGGCCCCGAGTTGCATAGGTATCTCTGAATCTTTCGGGGAGGAACGAAGCAACGGAGCTTCGGGAGGCATCATGGGGGAGTCGGAGAAGAAAACACATAAACGTTCACGTTGTCGTTCCCTGAGACGTCGGTCAAGTCGTACCGCTAAAGCCATAACTGTAAAGGATCTGCCAGGCACTGCGGGGTTAACTCCCAGAACTAATCAGTCAGCACCTGAGAATACATCCCTGAGACTGACTCCTGCTTCCACCATTCAGGCTGGCAGGCTTAGGAGTGGGAGAGCCTATCGTAACCTGGCCAGACTCAGCTAGCTCCCGCCCTCGGTCTATTTAAGCCTGCACTTCCTGTCCCTCGGTGCTTGTTATTGCTTTGGTTTCCTTCCTTGTGGTTCCTGGCCCAGCTACAGCTCCTGCTATTTTTGATCCTGCTCCATACCGACCCTGGCTTACCGACTACTCTTCTGCTTTTCGTTTTGTACCTCGCACACTCCTGGCTTGACTCGGCTCGTTCACCACTCTAGTTGCTCACGGTGTTGCCGTGGGCAACGGCCCCTTTTCCTTGCTTGTGTTCCTTGTATGTTTGTCGTGTTTGTCGTGCACTTACTGAGCGCAGGGACCGCCGCCCAGTTGTACCCCGTCGCCTAGGGCGGGTCGTTGCAAGTAGGCAGGGACAGAGTGGCGGGTAGATTAGGGCTCACTTGTCCGTCTCCCTACCCCCTGCCGTTACATAATAACAAGCCCATACCTAGTCTACCCCTGGTCCCTGACACCACTATGGATCCCCGTGAGACCCTGGCTCAGCAAATGCAGGGTCTCTCCCTACAGGTCCAGGCCCTGGCTCAGAGGGTCAACCAGCCTGATGCTACCCTGGTAGTTCCCCGCACCGCACCTCTTGAACCCCACCTCAAGTTGCCCGACCGGTTCTCAGGGGACCGGAGGACTTTTCTCTCCTTTCGGGAGAGTTGTAGGCTTTACTTTCGTTTAAAGCCTCATTCCTCAGGTTCTGAGAGCCAGCGGGTGGGTATAATTATGTCCCGGCTCCAGGAAGGGCCCCAAGAGTGGGCCTTCTCCTTGGCTCCTGACGCCCCTGAACTTTCCTCCGTTGATTGTTTCTTTTCTGCTCTCGGACTTATTTATGACGAGACTGACAGGACTGCCTTTGCCGAGAGTCAGCTGGTGACCTTAAGTCAGGGTAAGAGACCTGTTGAGGAGTATTGCTCTGACTTTCGGAAGTGGTGCGTAGCTTCTCGGTGGAATGACCCTGCCTTAAGGTGCCAGTTTAGGTTGGGTCTGTCGAATGCCCTGAAAGACCTGCTAGTTAGCTATCCCTCTTGTGACTCCCTAGACCAGGTTATGGCTTTAGCGATACGACTTGACCGACGTCTCAGGGAACGACAACGTGAACGTTTATGTGTTTTCTCCTCCGACTCCCCCATGATGCCTCCCGAAGCTCCGTTGCTTCGTTCCTCCCCGAAAGATTCAGAGATACCTATGCAACTCGGGGCCTCCGTGTCCCCCCAACAACGTAGAGAATTCCGCAGGAAGAATGGTCTCTGCTTCTACTGTGGGGACGACAAGCATCAAGTGAACAACTGTCCTAAGCGTAAGGTTGCAGCCAGAGAACTTCCGCGTCTAAGTGATCATCGGGGAGGTCACTTGGGCGCACAGGTATTTCCCGTAAATATGAAACGTACTAAGATCTTGCTTCCCTTTCAGGTCTCTTTTGGTGGTAGGTCTGCTACCGGCAGTGCTTTCGTGGATTCAGGGTCCTCTACTAATATCATGTCTGTGGAATTTGCTATGTCCCTTGCTATGCCTCTTATTGATTTGCCTAAACCTGTCCCGGTAGTGGGTATCGACGCCACTCCTCTTGCTAATGGTTATTTTACACAGCATACCCCTGTTTTTGAACTCCTTGTTGGCTCCATGCATTTGGAGCAATGCTCTGTACTGTTGATGCAGGGATTATCGTACGATTTGGTGCTAGGTCTTCCCTGGTTGCAGTTGCATAATCCTACGTTTGACTGGAATACTGGGGAGCTAACCAAATGGGGTAATGAATGTTGTACGTCATGTTTTTCTGTTAATTCTATTTCTCCCCCTAAGGAGGCGAATACGCTACCCGAGTTTGTTCAGGACTTCGCTGATGTTTTCTCTAGGGAGGCCTCCGAAGTGTTACCTCCTCATAGAGAATACGATTGCGCTATCGAATTGGTACCAGGAGCTAAGCTTCCTAAGGGTAGGATATTTAATCTTTCTTGTCCCGAACGTGAAGCTATGAGAGTGTATATCCAGGAATCCCTGGCCAAGGGTTACATTCGTCCCTCTTCTTCTCCGGTAGGTGCTGGCTTCTTCTTCGTGGGGAAGAAGGATGGTGGTCTTAGGCCATGCATTGACTACCGTAGCCTGAATAAGGTCACGGTAAGGAACCAGTATCCCCTTCCTTTGATTCCTGATCTCTTTAATCAGGTTCAGGGGGCCCAATGGTTTTCTAAATTGGATCTACGGGGGGCGTATAACCTTATTCGCATCAAAGAGGGGGATGAGTGGAAGACTGCGTTTAACACGCCCGAAGGCCATTTCGAATACCTCGTCATGCCCTTTGGGTTGTGTAATGCCCCTGCGGTCTTCCAGAATTTCATAAATGAGATTTTGAGAAATTACCTGGGGATTTTTCTGGTAGTGTACCTTGATGACATACTGGTGTTTTCCAAGGACTGGTCCTCCCACGTGGAGCATGTCAGGAAGGTGCTCCAGGTCCTTCGGGAAAATAAACTGTTTGCCAAAACCGAAAAATGTGTGTTTGGGGTACAGGAGATTCCATTTTTGGGTCAAATCCTCACTCCTCATGAATTCCGCATGGACCCCGCCAAGGTTCAGGCTGTGGCGGAATGGGTCCAACCTGCCTCCCTGAAGGCGTTACAGTGTTTTTTGGGATTTGCTAATTATTACAGGAGATTTATTGCTAACTTCTCGGTCATCGCTAAGCCCCTTACGGACCTCACTCGCAAAGGTGCTGATCTCCTCCACTGGCCTCCTGAGGCTGTCCAGGCTTTTGAGGTCCTTAAGAAGTGCTTTGTCTCGGCCCCGGTGCTGGTTCAGCCCAACCAAATGGAGCCATTTATCGTGGAAGTTGACGCATCTGAGGTGGGAGTGGGGGCTGTCTTGTCCCAGGGTACCAGGTCCCTCACCCATCTCCGCCCCTGTGCCTACTTCTCCAGGAAGTTTCCGCCAACTGAAAGTAACTATGATATTGGCAACCGCGAACTCTTAGCCATTAAATGGGCATTTGAAGAGTGGCGCCACTTCCTGGAGGGGGCTAGGCACCAGGTAACGGTCCTTACCGACCACAAGAATCTGGTGTTCCTAGAATCTGCCCGGAGGCTAAACCCGAGACAAGCTCGATGGGCGTTATTTTTTACCAGATTCAATTTTTTGGTTACCTATAGGGCTGGGTCTAAAAATATTAAGGCTGATGCACTGTCGCGTAGCTTCATGGCCAGCCCTCCTTCGGAGGAAGATCCTGCTTGTATTTTGCCTCCAGGTATAATCATTTCCTCGATCGATTCTGATTTAGTCTCTGAAATTGCTGCTGATCAAGGTGCAGCTCCCGGGAACCTTCCTGAGAACAAGCTGTTTGTTCCCCTGCAATTCCGGCTAAGGGTACTTAGGGAAAATCATGACTCCGCACCATCTGGCCATCCAGGCATCCTGGGTACCAAACACCTCATTACCAGAAATTATTGGTGGCCTGGGTTGCCTAAAGACGTTAAGGCCTACGTCGCCGCTTGTGAGGTTTGTGCTAGGTCCAAGACTCCCAGGTCCCGACCAGCGGGCTTACTGCGTTCGTTGCCCATTCCCCAGAGACCTTGGACACATATCTCCATGGATTTTATCACCGATTTGCCTCCATCCCAAGGCAAGTCGGTGGTGTGGGTGGTGGTGGACTGCTTCAGTAAGATGTGCCACTTTGTGCCCCTCAAGAAACTACCCAACGCCAAAACGTTGGCTACCTTGTTTGTCAAACACATCCTGCGTCTCCATGGGGTCCCTGTCAATATTGTTTCGGACAGAGGGGTACAATTTGTTTCATTGTTTTGGAGAGCCTTCTGTATGAAGTTGGGGATTGATCTGTCCTTCTCCTCTGCCTTCCATCCTGAAACCAATGGCCAAACGGAGAGGACTAATCAGTCCCTAGAACAATACTTAAGGTGTTTTGTCTCTGACTGTCAATTTGATTGGGTCTCTTTCATTCCCCTCGCCGAATTTTCCCTTAATAACCGGGTCAGTAACTCGTCTGGGGTCTCTCCTTTTTTTTGTAATTTTGGGTTTAATCCACGGTTCTCCTCCGTTTCACCTGGTAGTTCCAACAATCCTGAGGTAGAGGTCGTTCATCGGGAACTGTGCACAGTCTGGGCCCAGGTTCAGAAAAACCTAGAGGTGTCCCAGAGCGTACAAAAAACTCAGGCTGATAAAAAACGTTCTGCTAACCCCCTGTTTATGGTCGGGGATCTGGTGTGGTTGTCGTCTAGGAACTTGCGTCTCAAGGTTCCGTCCAAGAAGTTTGCTCCCCGGTTTATTGGGCCGTATAAGGTCATTGAGGTCCTCAATCCTGTCTCCTTCCGGCTGGAGTTACCCCCGTCTTTTCGGATACACGACGTGTTTCATGCCTCCCTCCTCAAACGCTGCTCCCCGTCCTTGGCTCCCTCGAGGAGACCTCCTGTTCCCATCCTCACCCCTGAGGGGGTGGAATTCGAGGTGGCCAGGATTGTGGACAGCAAGATGGTCCAAGGCTCCCTCCAGTACCTGGTCCATTGGAGAGGATACGGGCCCGAGGAGAGGACTTGGGTACCCGCCCGGGATGTTCACGCTGGGGTATTGGTCAGGAGGTTCCACCTGCGTTTCCCCAGTAAGCCAGGTCCACTTAGAAAGGGTCCGGTGGCCCCTCATAAAAGGGGGGGTACTGTAAAGGATCTGCCAGGCACTGCGGGGTTAACTCCCAGAACTAATCAGTCAGCACCTGAGAATACATCCCTGAGACTGACTCCTGCTTCCACCATTCAGGCTGGCAGGCTTAGGAGTGGGAGAGCCTATCGTAACCTGGCCAGACTCAGCTAGCTCCCGCCCTCGGTCTATTTAAGCCTGCACTTCCTGTCCCTCGGTGCTTGTTATTGCTTTGGTTTCCTTCCTTGTGGTTCCTGGCCCAGCTACAGCTCCTGCTATTTTTGATCCTGCTCCATACCGACCCTGGCTTACCGACTACTCTTCTGCTTTTCGTTTTGTACCTCGCACACTCCTGGCTTGACTCGGCTCGTTCACCACTCTGGTTGCTCACGGTGTTGCCGTGGGCAACGGCCCCTTTTCCTTGCTTGTGTTCCTTGTATGTTTGTCGTGTTTGTCGTGCACTTACTGAGCGCAGGGAACGCCGCCCAGTTGTACCCCGTCGCCTAGGGCGGGTCGTTGCAAGTAGGCAGGGACAGAGTGGCGGGTAGATTAGGGCTCACTTGTCCGTCTCCCTACCCCCTGCCGTTACAATAACCTTGTCTAGGGAGTAAGAAGAGGGATAGCTAACTAGCAGGTCTTTCAGGGCATTCGACAGACCCAACCTAAACTGGCACCTTAAGGCAGGGTCATTCCACCGAGAAGATACGCACCACTTCCGAAAGTCAGAGCAATACTCCTCAACAGGTCTCTTACCCTGACTTAAGGTCACCAGCTGACTCTCGGCAAAGGCAGTCCTGTCAGTCTCGTCATAAATAAGTCCGAGAGCAGAAAAGAAACAATCAACGGAGGAAAGTTCAGGGGCGTCAGAAGCCAAGGAGAAGGCCCACTCTTGGGGCCCTTCCTGGAGCCGGGACATAATTATACCCACCCGCTGGCTCTCAGAACCTGAGGAATGAGGCTTTAAACGAAAGTAAAGCCTACAACTCTCCCGAAAGGAGAGAAAAGCCCTCCGGTCCCCTGAGAACCGGTCGGGCAACTTGAGGTGGGGTTCAAGAGGTGCGGTGAGGGGAACTACCAGTGTAGCATCAGGCTGGTTGACCCTCTGAGCCAGGGCCTGGACCTGTAGGGAGAGACCCTGCATTTGCTGAGCCAGGGTCTCACGGGGATCCATAGTGGTGTCAGGGACCAGGGGTAGACTAGGTATGGGATGTGATTATGTAATGGCAGGGGGTAGGGAGACGGACAAGTGAGCCCTAATCTACCCGCCACTCTGTCCCTGCCTACTTGCAACGACCCGCCCTAGGCGACGGGGTACAACTGGGCGGCGGTCCCTGCGCTCAGTAAGTGCACGACAAACACGACAAACATACAAAGGAACACAAGCAAGGAAAAGGGGCCGTTGCCCACGGCAACACCGTGAGCAACCAGAGTGGTGAACGAGCCGAGTCAAGCCAGGAGTGTGCGAGGTACAAAACGAATAATATCCTGTATAATATCCCACATCTCCTGTATATTATCCCACATCTCCTGTATATTATCCCAAATCTCCTGTATATTATCCCACATCTCCTGTATATTATCCCACATCTCCTGTATAATATCTCACATCTCCTGTATATTATCCCACATCTCCTGTATATTATCCCACATCTCCTGTATATTATCCCACATCTCCTGTATATTATCCCACATCTCCTGTATATTATCCCACATCTCCTGTATAATATCCCACATCTCCTGTATATTATCCCACATCTCCTGTATATTATCCCACATCTCCTGTATATTATCCCACATCTCCTGTATATTATCCCACATCTCCTGTATATTATCCCACATCTCCTGTATAATATCCCACATCTCCTGTATATTATCCCACATCTCCTGTATATTATCCCACATCTCCTGTATATTATCCCACATCTCCTGTATATTATCCCACATCTCCTGTATATTATCCCACATCTCCTGTATAATATCCCACATCTCCTGTATAATATCTCACATCTCCTGTATATTATCTCACATCTCCTGTATATTATCCCACATCTCCTGTATATTATCCCACATCTCCTGTATATTATCTCACATCTCCTGTATATTATCCCACATCTCCTGTACAATATCCCACATCTCCTGTACAATATCCCACATCTCCTGTATATTATCCCACATCTCCTGTACATTATCCCACATCTCCTGTATATTATCCCACATCTCCTGTATATTATCCCACATCTCCTGTATATTATCCCACATCTCCTGTATATTATCCCACATCTCCTGTATAATATCCCACATCTCCTGTATATTATCCCACATCTCCTGTATAATATCTCACATCTCCTGTATAATATCCCACATCTCCTGTATATTATCCCACATCTCCTGTATATTATCCCACATCTCCTGTATATTATCCCACATCTCCTGTATATTATCCCACATCTCCTGTACATTATCCCACATCTCCTGTATATTATCTCACATCTCCTGTATATTATCCCACATCTCCTGTATATTATCTCACATCTCCTGTATAATATCCCACATCTCCTGTATAATATCCCTCATCTCCTGTATATTATCCCACATCTCCTGTATATTATCCCACATCTCCTGTATATTATCCCACATCTCCTGTATAATATCCCACATCTCCTGTATATTATCCCACATCTCCTTTATATTATCCCACATCTCCTGTATAATATCCCACATCTCCTGTATATTATCCCACATATCCTGTATAATATCTCACATCTCCTGTATATTATCCCACATCTCCTGTATATTATCCCACATCTCCTGTATATTATCCCACATCTCCTGTATATTATCCCACATCTCCTGTATATTATCCCACATCTCCTGTATAATATCCCACATCTCCTGTATATTATCCCACATATCCTGTATAATATCTCACATCTCCTGTATATTATCCCACATCTCCTGTATAATATCTCACATCTCCTGTACATTATCCCACATCTCCTGTATAATATCTCACATCTCCTGTACATTATCCCACATCTCCTGTATAATATCTCACATCTCCTGTACATTATCCCACATCTCCTGTATAATATCCCACATCTCCTGTATAATATCCCACATCTCCTGTATATTATCCCACATCTCCTGTATATTATCCCACATCTCCTGTATATTATCCCACATCTCCTGTATATTATCCCACATCTCCTGTATAATATCCCACATCTCCTGTATATTATCCCACATATCCTGTATAATATCTCACATCTCCTGTATATTATCCCACATCTCCTGTATAATATCTCACATCTCCTGTACATTATCCCACATCTCCTGTATAATATCTCACATCTCCTGTACATTATCCCACATCTCCTGTATATTATCCCACATCTCCTGTATAATATCTCACATCTCCTGTACATTATCCCACATCTCCTGTATATTATCCCACATCTCCTGTATAATATCTCACATCTCCTGTATAATATCCCACATCTCCTGTATAATATCTCACATCTCCTGTATATTATCCCACATCTCCTGTATAATATCCCACATCTCCTGTATATTATCCCACATCTCCTGTATATTATCCCACATCTCCTGTATATTATCTCACATCTCCTGTATATTATCTCACATCTCCTGTATATTATCCCACATCTCCTGTATATTATCTTACATCTCCTGTATAATATCCCACATCTCCTGTATAATATCTCACATCTCCTGTATAATATCCCACATTTCCTGTATATTATCCCACATCTCCTGTATAATATCCCACATCTCCTGTATAATATCCCACATCTCCTGTATATTATCCCACATCTCCTGTATATTATCCCACATCGCCTGTATATTATCCCACATCTCCTGTATAATATCTCACATCTCCTGTATATTATCCCACATCTCCTGTATATTATCCCACATCTCCTGTATATTATCCCACATCTCCTGTATAATATCCCACATCTCCTGTATATTATCTCACATCTCCTGTATATTATCCCACATCTCCTGTATAATATCCCACATCTCCTGTATATTATCTCACATCTCCTGTATATTATCCCACATCTCCTGTATATTATCCCACATCTCCTGTATAATATCCCACATCTCCTGTACATTATCCCACATCTCCTGTATATTATCCCACATCTCCTGTATATTATCCCACATCTCCTGTATATTATCCCACATCTCCTGTATATTATCCCACATCTCCTGTATATTATCCCACATCTCCTGTATATTATCTCACATTTCCTGTATATTATCCCACATCTCCTGTATAATATCCCACATCTCCTGTATAATATCCCACATCTCCTGTATATTATCTCACATCTCCTGTATATTATCCCACATCTCCTGTATATTATCTCACATCTCCTGTATAATATCCCACATCTCCTGTACATTATCCCACATCTCCTGTATATTATCCCACATCTCCTGTATATTATCTCACATCTCCTGTATAATATCCCACATCTCCTGTATATTATCCCACATCTCCTGTATAATATCCCACATCTCCTGTATAATATCCCACACCTCTTGTATATTATCCCACATCTCCTGTATATTATCCCACATCTCCTGTACATTATCCCACATCTCCTGTATATTATCCCACATCTCCTGTATATTATCCCACATCTCCTGTATATTATCCCACATCTCCTGTATATTATCCCACATCTCCTGTATATTATCCCACATCTCCTGTATATTATCTCATATCTCCTGTACATTATCTCACGTCTCCTGTATATTATCCCACATCTCCTGTATATTATCCCACATCTCCTGTATAATATCCCACATCTCCTGTATATTATCCCACATCTCCTGTATATTATCCCACATCTCCTGTATATTATCTCACATCTCCTGTATATTATCCCACATCTCCTGTATATTATCCCACATCTCCTGTATATTATCTCACATCTCCTGTATATTATCCCACATCTCCTGTATATTATCCCACATCTCCTGTATATTATCCCACATCTCCTGTATATTATCCCACATCTCCTGTATAATATCCCACATCTCCTGTATATTATCCCACATCTCCTGTATATTATCCCACATCTCCTGTATAATATCTCACATCTCCTGTATATTATCCCACATCTCCTGTATATTATCCCACATCTCCTGTATATTATCCCACATCTCCTGTATATTATCCCACATCTCCTGTATATTATCTCACATCTCCTGTATATTATCCCACATCTCCTGTATATTATCGCACATCTCCTGTATATTATCCCACATCTCCTGTATATTATCTACATCTCCTGTATATTATACCACATCTCCTGTATATTATCCCACATCTCCTGTATAATATCCCACATCTCCTGTACATTATCCCACATCTCCTGTATATTATCCCACATCTCCTGTATATTATCCCACATCTCCTGTACATTATCCCACATCTCCTGTATATTATCCCACATCTCCTGTATATTATCCCACATCTCCTGTATATTATCCCACATCTCCTGTATATTATCCCACATCTCCTGTACATTATCCCATATCTCCTGTACATTATCCCACATCTCCTGTATATTATCCCACATCTCCTGTATATTATCCCACATCTCCTGTATAATATCCCACATCTCCTGTATATTATCCCACATCTCCTGTATATTATCTCACATCTCCTGTATATTATCCCACATCTCCTGCATATTATCCCACATCTCCTGTATATTATCCCACATCTCCTGTATATTATCTCACATCTCCTGTATATTATCCCACATCTCCTGCATATTATCCCACATCTCCTGCATATTATCCCACATCTCCTGTATATTATCCCACATCTCCTGTATATTATCCCACATCTCCTGTATATTATCCCACATCTCCTGTATATTATCCCACATCTCCTGTATATTATCCCACATCTCCTGTATATTATACCACATCTCCTGTATATTATACCACATCTCCTGTATATTATCCCACATCTCCTGTATATTATCCCACATCTCCTGTATATTATCCCACATCTCCTGTATAATATCCCACATCTCCTGTATATTATCCCACATCTCCTGTATAATATCCCACATCTCCTGTATATTATCCCACATCTCCTGTATATTATCCCACATCTCCTGTATATTATCCCACATCTCCTGCATATTATCCCACATCTCCTGTATATTATCCCACATCTCCTGTATATTATCCCACATCTCCTGTATATTATCCCACATCTCCTGTATATTATCCCACATATCCTGTATAATATCTCACATCTCCTGTATATTATCCCACATCTCCTGTATATTATCTCACATTTCCTGTATATTATCCCACATCTCCTGTATAATATCCCACATCTCCTGTATATTATCCCACATCTCCTGTACATTATCCCACATCTCCTGTATATTATCCCACATCTCCTGTATATTATCCCACATCTCCTGTATAATATCTCACATCTCCTGTACATTATCCCACATCTTGTATATAACACTCACAGAATAAGACAACTCCCCCCAAAAAAAAAATTTTTGCGGTGGTTGTGGTGTATTTTTTAAATATCGTTTCAAAGCAAAGAACAACCTAAAAAATTTTATGAGAAAATATGGTATAAAAGATGCAGAAAGGTCGATTTAGTTCTGAAGAGAAGGTTTTCCAGACATCAATGTGTATGTTGTAATAGGACTTTGTTTTCCACGTTTCCGATGATTAGATACAAAGTAAACTAGTGCAACATCCTGAGAGCAATTTGTTCTAGTAAGCCTAGATTCCTGACTGCGATGGTTTGATGACACTGACATACCAGATACAAGAGCTCTGGGAAAACCTTCTTGTTATTTATACAAGTGTAACATTGTAATGATGTTTTGTGTTCTCCCTTCCACTTTCCCTTAGGGCACATTCAGATTTTTACTTAAAGGGGATTTCCATCCAAAATTTAAAATGGGTTAATATATTAGCATTTAAAAACTGGACCGGAAGCCATAGTTTCGTTATTATTTTTCTTTTACTTCCAGGGATTTAGGCATTTTTCTTCAAGTGGAAAAGTATGAGAAGTGATTTCAAAATTGACAATGAATTTGGCTCCACTTCCTGTTGTCTTTTTTGCAAAAATGGCCGCCACAAGCAAACAAAGAAATGACAATATCTCTGGAAGTAAAATAAATATATTTACCAAACTTTGGCTTCTGCTCTACCTATTGATTTACTAATATATGGCCACTTTTACATTTTGGGTGGAAAACCCTCTTTAAGTGTGACCACAAAAGACTTGTCACATCTTATGTCATTTCATCCCTCGTGTCAAATGTAAAACCATAAGTCCCCTAATCTAAGACTTTCTAATGCGAGACGTCCCTCCCATCATCCTCCTCACCAGCAGCCGGGCCCGTGGGTATAATACAAGATGTTGTGTTAAGCAAATTACAATTTGACTTTTCGTATGACTCAGTGTCCGTCACATCTGCCTTCTGTCTCACAGACCGTGTGGCTGTTCAATGTCAGGGCTTGTCACTTGTCACAACTCTGGAATGCGAGCTCTTAGTTCTCCCAAAACTGGCCGTCCTTGGGAGAATTAACGTATACCCTTCACCTCGTGGTGTGCATAGAACATTTTATATAGCTGACCAGTGTATACATAGAGGCCAAAGGGTAGACGCGCTCCTAGCCCACTGTATGGCCACCGTTTTATCCCACGCTGAGGGCAAATACTAGCTGGTTACCTTTATAGTCGTTTATGAGAAAGAAAAAGTTGCACAACTTTTTTAAGTTGCAAGAAAATTCTGTCTCACTGACTCTAGAAATAAAGAAGTGACGCGCTCATTGGATTCCTATGGACTGTCCAGCTGCAGCACATCAGTCATGCAGTCAACCTTTAGCTCCAGCTGCCTTATCCCCAAATTTTTTGTAAAATTTTTTAACCCAATTCAAATATTTTTTTTCAATGCAACTATAGTCATGAGCTCTCCATTCTGAATCATATAATCCCTGAAGACTTTTTGAGCAATTGTCTAAATTGCTACCGGTGTGTATATATATATTATTCAAAAGAACAAATAAGGAATAGGACTAACATTTTCTCATTGCTCAAAAAAAAATCAGGATTATTCTGTCTGTAGGTAGTAATTTCTGACTAAAAACAGTGGGATAAAAAATGAATGGGTTAAAAAAGACCCGTCATCTTTCCTGACATGTATATTTTAGAAAAAACTTGTATTCCCCAAGAAATAACCATTCTGGAACTCTGCGTTGTGCCGTTCCTCTGTTATCCCTCCTAGAAATGTAGGAGTAAATTGACAGCTGGGTGTTAATATACCAAAAGAAGTGTCTCTACACCTTTTCACTCTGTCTGCACTGATTGGACAATGTCAGCTTGTGTAGGTACACTCCCCCTGGTTACACCCAGGTGTCAATTTATTCATAAATTTCTAGGAGGAATAACAGAGGAACTGAGAACTCTGAGAAAATATGTAATGGCAGGAAGGAGGTGAAGGGAAAGTGAGCCCTAATCTACCCACCGCCCTGTCCCTGCCTACTTGCAACGACCCGCCCTAGGCGACGGGGTACAACTGGGCGGCGGTCCCTACGCTGTCTAAGTGCACGGGAGAACAAACAGGGAACACGCAAGGGAAGGGACAGTAGCCACAGAACGCCGCGAGGAAACGGAGCGGTGAATGAGTAGTCAGGACCAGGATGGAGTGGAGTATACCAAAGTGAGCACGGAGAAGGAAGCAAGCCAGGGGCAAAGCAAAGCAGGTTAAGCGGAACTGCAGCAAGGCAGAAGCACGGCAGAAGCAGGCTGGAGCAAGCAGCAGTGAGGCCAGGAATGCAGAAGAATTACAAGCACTGAGGAAGAGAACACGGCAGGTAATAAAGGACAGGGGGCGGAACTAACTCCGACTGACCAGGCCGCGATAGGCTCTCCCACTCCTGAGCCTGCCACCCTGGTTGGTGGGAGATGGTGTCAGTCGAACAGGTCTGGCCTCAGGTGTGGATTGATTAATCCCAGGAGTATACCTAGATGTAGTACCTGGCAGATCCCTAACAGTACTCCCCCTTTTATGAGGGGCCACCGGACCCTTACTAAGAGGACCCGGTTTAGTAGGGAAGAGAAGGTGGAACCTCCTGATCAATACCCCAGCGTGAACATCACGGGCAGGTACCCAAGTCCTCTCCTCCGGCCCGTATCCTCTCCAATGGACCAGGTACTGGAGGGAGCCCTGGACCATCCTACTGTCCATAATCTTGGCCACCTCGAATTCCACCCCCTCAGGGGTGAGAACGGGAACAGGAGGTTTCCTCGAGGGGGACCAGGACGGGGAGCAGCGTTTAAGGAGGGAGGCATGGAAGACGTCATGTATGCGAAAGGATCGGGGCAGCTCCAGACGGAAGGATACAGGGTTGAGGACTTCAATGATCTTATAAGGTCCAATAAATCGGGGAGCAAACTTCCTGGACGGGACCTTAAGGCGCAAGTTCCTGGACGACAACCAGACCAAATCCCCGACGACAAACCGGGGGTTAGCAGAACGTCTACTATCCGCCTGAATCTTTTGTGCGCTCTGGGACGCCTCTAGGTTCTTCTGAACCTGGGCCCAGACAGTGCACAGTTCCCGATGAACATCCTCTACCTCAGGATTATTGGAACAACCAGGGGAAACGGAGGAGAACCTTGGGTTAAACCCGAAATTACAGAAAAACTGGGAGACCCCTGACGAGTTACTGACCCGTTTATTCAGGGAAAATTCAGCAAGGGGAAGGAATGAGACCCAATCGAATTGACAGTCAGAGATGAAACACCTTAAATATTGTTCCAGGGATTGGTTAGTCCTTTCCGTTTGGCCATTAGTTTCGGGATGGAAGGCGGAGGAGAAGGACAGATCAATCTCCAACTTTTTACAAAAAGCTCTCCAAAATAAGGAAACAAATTGTACCCCTCTGTCAGAAACGATATTGACTGGGGCGCCATGGAGACGCAGGATGTGTTTCACAAACAAAGAAGCTAACGTCTTGGCGTTAGGTAGCTTCTTAAGGGGCACAAAGTGGCACATCTTGCTGAAGCGGTCTACTACCACCCACACCACCGACTTGCCCTGAGATGGAGGCAAATCGGTGATAAAATCCATGGAGATATGGGTCCAAGGTCTCTGGGGAATGGGCAAGGAACGTAGTAGGCCCGCAGGTCGGGACCTAGGGGTTTTGGACCTAGCGCAAACCTCACAAGCGGCGACGTAAGCCCTAACGTCTTTAGGCAACCCAGGCCACCAATAGTTTCTGGTAATGAGGTGTTTGGTGCCCAAGATGCCAGGATGACCAGATAGAGCGGAGTCATGGTTTTCCCTGAGTACCCTTAGCCGGTATTGCAGGGGAACAAACAGTTTGTCCCCAGGGACGTTCCCGGGAGCTGCACCCTGATCAGCCGCGATATCAGAAGCTAAATCAGAATCCGTGGCAGAAACGATTATACCAGGGGGCAAAATACAAGCAGGATCCTTCTCGGAAGGAGGATTGGCCATGAAACTACGTGACAGAGCATCAGCCTTAATATTCTTGGACCCAGCCCTATAGGTAACCAAGAAATTAAATCTGGTAAAGAATAGTGCCCACCGAGCTTGTCTAGGATTAAGCCTCCGGGCCGATTCTAGGAAAACCAGATTCTTGTGATCCGCAAGGACCGTTACCTGGTGTCTGGCCCCCTCCAGGAAGTGCCGCCACTCTTCAAAAGCCCATTTAATGGCTAGAAGTTCGCGGTTGCCAATATCATAGTTACTCTCCGTTGGCGAAAACTTCCTAGAGAAGTAAGCACAGGGGCGGAGATGGGTGAGGGAGCTGGTACCCTGGGACAAGACGGCCCCCACTCCCACCTCGGATGCGTCAACCTCCACAATAAATGGCTCCTCTTGGTTGGGCTGAATCAGCACGGGGGCCGAGATAAAGCACTTCTTGAGGGTCTCAAAGGCCTGGACGGCCTCAGGGGGCCAATGGAGGACATCAGCACCCTTGCGAGTAAGGTCCGTAAGAGGCTTAGCGACGACCGAGAAGTTGGCAATAAATCTCCTGTAATAGTTGGCGAACCCTAAAAAACACTGTAACGCCTTAAGGGAGGCAGGTTGGACCCATTCCGCCACAGCCTGAACCTTGGCAGGGTCCATGCGGAATTCATGAGGAGTGAGGATTTGCCCTAAAAATGGTATCTCCTGTACCCCAAAGACACATTTTTCAGTCTTAGCAAACAGATTATTCTCCCGAAGGACCTGGAGCACCTTCCTGACATGCTCCACGTGGGAGGACCAGTCCTTGGAAAACACCAGTATGTCATCAAGGTACACAACAAGAAAATTACCCAGGTAATCACTCAGGATTTCATTAATAAAATTCTGGAAGACAGCAGGGGCATTACACAACCCAAAGGGCATGACCAGGTATTCGAAATTACCCTCGGGTGTGTTGAACGCAGTCTTCCACTCATCCCCCTCTTTGATGCGGATAAGGTTATATGCCCCCCGTAGATCGAACTTAGAAAACCATTGGGCTCCCTGAACCTGATTAAAAAGATCCGGAATCAAAGGAAGTGGGTACTGGTTCCTTACGGTGACCTTATTCAGGTTACGATAATCAATGCACGGCCTAAGACCACCATACTTCTTCCCCACGAAGAAGAAGCCAGCACCTACAGGAGAAGTCGAGGGGCGAATGAAACCCTTGGCCAGGCATTCTTGGATATACACCCTCATGGCTTCACGTTCAGGACATGAAAGATTAAATATCCTACCCTTAGGAAGCTTGGCACCAGGCACCAAATCGATGGCGCAATCGTAATCTCTATGGGGGGGCAACACCTCGGAGGCCTCCTTAGAAAACACATCGGCGAAGTCCTGAACAAACTCAGGAAGCGTGTTTACCTCCTCCCGGGGAGAAATAGAGTTAACAGAAAGACATGACATAAGACATTCATTACCCCATTTGGTAAGCTCCCCAGTATTCCAATCAAACGTGGGATTATGCAACTGCAACCAGGGAAGACCTAATACCAGATCAGACGATAATCCCTGCATCACCAGTACAGAGCACTGCTCCAAATGCATGGAGCCAACCAGGAGTTCAAAAACAGGAGTATGCTGAGTAAAATAACCATTAGCAAGGGGAGTTGAGTCGATACCTACTACAGGGATAGGATAAGGTAAATGAATAAAAGGCATCTTTAGAGACATAGCAAATTCCCCAGACATGATATTAGCAGATGAGCCAGAATCCACGAAAGCACTGCCCGTGGCAGACCGGCCAGCAAACGAGACCTGAAAGCGAAGCAAAATTTTATTGCGTTTCACATTAACGGGAAATACCTGTGCGCCCAAGTGACCTCCCCGATGATCACTTAGGCGCGGAAGTTTTCCAGCTTCTTATTCTTGCGCCTGGGACAGGTGTTCAGTAGATGCTTGTCGTCCCCACAGTAGAAGCAGAGACCATTCATTCTGCGAAACTCCCTACGTTGTCGAGGGGACATGGAGGCCCCGAGTTGCATAGGTACCTCCGAGTCCTCCGTGGAGGGGCGAGGAGACGGGACCTCGGGGGGGATCGCAGAAGAGTCAGAGGGGAGCACATTGAAGCGTTCAAGCTGACGTTCCCTGAGACGTCGGTCAAGTCGTACTGCTAGGGCCATAACCTGGTCAAGGGAGTCAGAAGAGGGGTAGCTAACCAGCAGATCCTTCAGGGCGTCAGATAATCCTAACCTAAACTGGCACCTTAGGGCCGGATCGTTCCACCGAGAAGCTACGCACCACTTTCTAAAATCAGAACAGTATTCCTCAACCGGTCTCCTACCCTGACGTAATGTCACCAGCTGACTCTCGGCTAAAGCAGTCCTGTCAGTCTCGTCGTAAATGAGTCCGAGGGCAGAGAAGAAACGATCAACAGAGCAAAGTTCAGGGGCGTCAGGAGCCAAGGAGAAGGCCCACTCTTGGGGCCCTTCCTGGAGTCGGGATATGATGATACCCACCCGCTGGTTCTCGGAACCTGAGGAGTGGGGTTTTAGGCGGAAATACAGTCTGCAACTCTCCCGGAAGGAGAGAAACGTCTTACGGTCCCCTGAGAACCGGTCAGGTAACTTGAGGTCAGGTTCTAGAGGTGAGGTGAGGGGTACTACTAAGGCAGCGTCACCCTGGTTGACCCTCTGGGCCAGGGCCTGGACCTGTAGGGAGAGGCCCTGCATCTGCTGGGTCAGGGTCTCAAGGGGGTCCATGATAGCGTCAGCGTAGGAGAAATGGTAGACTAGGTAGTGGCTTGTAATTATGTAATGGCAGGAAGGAGGTGAAGGGAAAGTGAGCCCTAATCTACCCACCGCCCTGTCCCTGCCTACTTGCAACGACCCGCCCTAGGCGACGGGGTACAACTGGGCGGCGGTCCCTACGCTGTCTAAGTGCACGGGAGAACAAACAGGGAACACGCAAGGGAAGGGACAGTAGCCACAGAACGCCGCGAGGAAACGGAGCGGTGAATGAGTAGTCAGGACCAGGATGGAGTGGAGTATACCAAAGTGAGCACGGAGAAGGAAGCAAGCCAGGGGCAAAGCAAAGCAGGTTAAGCGGAACTGCAGCAAGGCAGAAGCACGGCAGAAGCAGGCTGGAGCAAGCAGCAGTGAGGCCAGGAATCCAGAAGAATTACAAGCACTGAGGAAGAGAACACGGCAGGTAATAAAGGACAGGGGGCGGAACTAACTCCGACTGACCAGGCCGCGATAGGCTCTCCCACTCCTGAGCCTGCCACCCTGGTTGGCGGGAGATGGTGTCAGTCGAACAGGTCTGGCCTCAGGTGTGGATTGATTAATCCCAGGAGTATACCTAGACGTAGTACCTGGCAGATCCCTAACAAAATATGTTTCAGAATTGTAATTTCATGGGAAATACAATTATTTACTAAAACAGACATGTCAGGAGAGGTGACCGGTCCTCTTTAAAAGGAACGAAAAAGCCCTGGAACACTGCGAGGAGTGAATCATTGCCTTCTTTATCCCCTTCCTGCCCACAGGTTAATGGCATGGGCCCTGTGACAGAAGACTGTTAATTTATGTATTGGCTTTAAGGCACTGCGCAGGATTGGACTATCACACAGACAGCACGATCCTGTGCTGTGAGAGGGAACCGAAATAATCTCCTGAACACAGCGTTCATATTAAGCGCTGTATTTCTAAACACATTAATGACATCACAGGGATTCCCTCTGCAGACAGAGATCGAAGACATGTAGAGAAGACGTAATATCTGAGTATACAGATCACTGATCTGAAAAGATAATGATAAGTCCCAGCCACCAACTTTTACCTGTTGTGCCCCGCCATATCTGATTTTGCACCTTCACTAAAAAAAAATCTGTACCTGGATGATTATCCCCCATGTATAGAGGTTGTATAAAGCTAAGGGGGAAGAAACATGTAAAACGAAAAAATTTTGAGTAATCCAAAAAATATTCCCTTTAGGCCGAATTCAGAGAACCATAGTATACGTCCGTTGTTTTAAACGGACCGTGTGAAGGGTCCGTTGAAAAATAGAACATGTGCTATTTTCTTCCGTTTTACTCAAGTCTATGGGGATCCGTGAAAACGAGATCCGCACGGATGCAACTCGGACGTGAAACATGGCCGTTTTTCACATCCGAGTTTGCACTCGTTCGTGTGAATCTGGCCTTAGTATTTAGGATTCCAAAAGTTAAAACTCTGCTCAAGGCTCAAAACGCCCCTGGTCATGCATGATAGACCTATTATACATCCCATAGAACAATAGTCTTCCTTTTCACTTTAGGATAGGGGGCGCAATGCCAATCCTTTGCTGTCACCCATGTGGCTAAACATGTATCTAAAACTGCCGGATGCACAGATACAGCCAAAATATAGAGAGACTGGTATTCCAATGTGTAGTGCTCATCAGTTCAAGACATGAAACCACCGCTCTATGGAGAATTGTTTGGGGAGCAATCCGAGTAATGTGGCGAAGAACCTGAAGGACTGTTTGTATATGGCTTCTCGGCTCGGGGTGCCTCATCAGTGCAATATGCAGAAACCTTGGAGTAGAGCGTAGGGAGCAACAAGACAGAAATGAAAAAGAAGCCCTTCGACTAATGTAAAGTACAGCCTTCCTTAGGCTATGTTCACACAGGGTGGATATGCTGCATAAAAACACGCATTATATCTGCCCTGGTCGCCGCAAAACCGCCGCAAATTGTGATAATGTCCGCTGCGGAAAACCGTAACAAAGAAAATTTTTCATACTTACTTGTAGCCATGGTGACGCGTCCCTCTGCCGTCCCGCAGCCCGGCCTCCTGGGATGTCGTTTCATCCCATGTGACCGCTGTAGCCTGTGATTGGCTGCAATTTTGGGTAAGTATATCTTTTCCGACGCTATTTCCCCAGAATTAAAAGACAGGATTGACTTCCTAAATGGGTTGTCTAGGATTAGAAAAACTTGGCTGCTTTCTTCCAAAAACGGTGCCACACCTGTCCGCAGGTTATGATTGATATTGCAGCTCCATTAACCTAAATAGAGCTTAGAAGCAAAAATAGACACAACCCATGGGCTTGTGGGGTCCTGTTTCTGGAGGACCGTAGACATGTTTTTCTAATCTTTTACAACCTCTTTAAAACAGAATATAAATTTTGTTTAAATCAAAAATCCCAAAAACAAGGTGTTAATTCCTCTTTTTAGGGTAGTGGACAGAATTATCTGAATTGTTCAATTTCACCCCTTGTATACACTCAGTACCACTGGAATATAGCACAGATACAGCCTATAATTGTAAAACCAGTTTCTGGCTTGGTAACCCTCATCAGTGCAAGACGTGAAGACCTTGTCTCTGAGCAGAGGATCATGGGTAGAACTATGCAAATGACTGTTTTATCTTGGTCCCTGTGGCCAACTACGCACTTTACTGTAGAGATTGTTACACCTCGCTGCACAGTCTGCACGGCTCCAAATGGAAGTACAGCGTAAAGGGACATCTGCCAAGCCAGCACTTAAGCTGCCAGTGCACGTCTGAGTTTATTTGTGTGAGAGACACTTGAAAAGAAAAGACCAAGGAGTGTTTATAGAAGAGGAAAACCCTGAGATATGAAGTCACCAATACGACAATGTGCTGGAGAGGCCGTCACAGGCCCTGTCCACGTGTCAGCAGACGCCACCCGCCAATCACCCAGGTTCTCAGAGGGTAATAACATGGTTTACAAGGAGGTGACATATGACTATGGATTCTTTTAAAGCCTTCGATTGTTTTACCAGCACAAATAGCAGCTGTTGTCTTTAAGGGGTTGTAAAAGAATCAGCTAACTACAGGTTAAGTGATCATTTTTTGATTGCTGGCGCCCCCACCGCTATAAACCACAGTGAGGAGGACATTGCATGTAGTGGCGGTTGAGCATGCGCGCTGCCGCTCCATTTCATGTCTATGGTCATGACGGAAACAGCTCAGTATATCACTCGGCTGTTTCCGTCATTCTCATAGACATTGAATGCTCTACTGCCGCTTCATTCAAGCTCCTCCTCACTAGGTGAATTACTCTCGACCACTATATTCTCTCCCAAATTGTCTATTTCCTTGTCTATTGTCAGCAGTGAAGGATCGCACTGTTTGCCTGCCTACTTAAATTCTGGAGCGGCCTCAAACTTCATCTAACAGGACATAGTTGATCATTTCAATTTGACCAAGGTCCCTCTGGAGAAACCCTTGACGGTCACCTATGTAGATGGACAACCTCTGCCTAATCCAAGTCTGTAGATTACCACACCACTGAGGCTGCAGATAAGAGTTCTTCATTCTGAGCTGATCGCTTTCTACATCTTGTCTAAGGCT
The DNA here is from genome assembly GCF_050947455.1 of Rhinoderma darwinii. Lineage (NCBI taxonomy): Eukaryota > Metazoa > Chordata > Amphibia > Anura > Rhinodermatidae > Rhinoderma > Rhinoderma darwinii. The sequence goes on from NC_134690.1 coordinate 18,889,199, forward strand.
TTCAACCCCATCCTGTTGGGATTACCATGGCTTTGCCTACATGCTCCAGTCCTTGATTGGAATTCCAGCGAAGTTCTCCAGTAGGGACCCCGGTGTCTGCACTATTGCATGCCTCAGGTTTGTCCTGTTCTGTCTCCACTGCCTCAGTCTCTTTCTGGATTACCCCCACAATATGCCAGCTACACGGATGTCTTCAGCAAGAAGGAGGCAGAGGTCCTTCCTCCTCATCGTCCATATGACTGTCCTATAGAGTTGCTTCCTGAAGCTGCTCTCCCTCGTGGATGAGTCTACCAGCTTTCCTTGTCTGAAACCCAGGCCATGTCACAGTATGCCAAGGAAAGCCTGGAGAGGGGGTTCATCAGAAAGTCTACTTCACCAGCAGGAGCTGGATTCTTCTTTGTGGAGAAAAAGGATGGATCACACCGACCATGCATCGACTACCATGGATTGAACCAAATCACTGTAAAAAAATAAGTACCCCTGGCCGCTCATCTCTGAGCTCTAACAGGATTTGTGGAGCTAAGGTATTCACGAAACTGGATCTAGGTGGGGCCCATGACTTGATTTGTATACGAAAGGGTGATGAATAGAAAACCGCCGGAACGGTCACTACGAGTATCTTGTCATGCCTTTTGGAAGGTGTAACGCTCCTGCAGTGTTAAAGGAGTTTGTGAACAACATCTTCCGATATCTTCTGTATGTCTGCGTGGTGGTATATCTGGATGACATCTTGATCTACTTACCTGATCGGACGACTCATCGGAAGCATGTCTTGTTGCGGTTAAGGGGGAATAAATTATACGCAAAACTGGAGAAGTGCGTATTTGAATAAAGTTCCTTGCCCTTCCTGGGCTATATGGTCTCCGAACGTGGTCTTCAAATGGACCCGGAAAAGGTAAAGGCTGTCTTGGAGTAACCACGTCCTCAGGGTCTCCGAGCTATACAAAGATTTCATGGATTCGCTAATGTCTATCGCCAGTTCATTCCAAACTTCTTGTCCCTTACTGTTCCCATCTCAGCTCTCACCACAAAGGGACTGAACACTAAGGACTGGATCCCTGAGGCAGAGTCAGCATTCTCCAACCTTAAGAACGCCTTCACATCTGCTTCTGTTCTTCATCATCCAGATGTTACTCAGCAGTTTTCCTTGGAGGCTGATGCCTCTTCCATTGGTCCTGTGGATTCTTCTCCAAACTCTTCTCTCCTGTTGAGCACAACTACTCTAGTGGGGATCGAGAGTTGCTCGCCGTCAAGCTGGCCTTGGAAGAATGGAGACACCTGCTTGAGGGGTCTGCCCACTCAATCATCATCTACACCGACCACAAAAATCTTACATATCTGCAGTCTGCACAGCGACTAAATCCTCGTCAAGCCAGGTGGTCGCTGTTCTTCGCCAGGTTTCATGTTCTTCTTCATTTACGCCCTGCAGACAAAAACATTAAGGTCGATGCCTTGTCTCAATCATTTGAGACTGATGATTCAGAAGAGAAACCTCAACATATTACTGATCCTTCTAGGATTATTGCTGTTAGCCCTCTTTAGATTAAGGACATTCCGCCTGGGAAGATCTTTGTCCATCCTGCTGACAGGAAAGTAATTCTTCGTTGAGGGCAGAATTCCAAACTGGCCGGGCATTCTTGTGTTCAAAAGACTGAGGACTTTATTGCTCGTCACTACTGGTGGCCCTCGCTACCTTGGGATATCTTGGACTTTGTTTCCTCCTGTGCTAACTGTGCCCTTAACAAGTTTAAACCTGCTGGTCTGCTCCAGCCTCTGCCAGTGCCTAATGCTCCCTGGCAACACATTGCTATGGACTTTATCACTGACCGTCCCTCTTCTGCTGGCTGTACCACGATATGGTTGGTGGTGGATCGTTTTTTCAAAATGGCACATTTTGTTCCCTTAACGGGCCTCCTCTCAACTCCTCATCTGGCGGATCTGTTCGTCCAAGACATCTTTCGTCTGCATGGACTACCTCGTCATATTGTTTCTGACCGGGGTGTACAGTTCACGTCTAAATTCTGCAGAGCCCTGTGTAAACTTTTAGATATGAAGCTGGATTTCTCTTCTGCCTATCACCCACAGTCTAGCGGTCAAGTGGAGAAGATCAACCAGGTACTAGAGAATTATCTCCGTCATTATATCTCTGTCCAACATGACAATTGGGTACAGCTTCTGCCTTGGGCGGAATTCTCATACAATAACCACAAATGTGAGTCTACTACTTCCTCTCCATTTTATATTGTATACAGTCAGCACCATTGAGTTCCTCTTCCTGTACCAACTACGTCTCAAGTGCCTGCAGACAATGCTTCATTCAGGTCGTTTCTTCACATCTGGCAGCAGACCAAGTCCGCAATTCTCCAGGCAGTGAATCGCATCAAAACATATGGCGATAAGAAAAGAAGGGTTCCTCCTCAGTTTCTTCCAGGAGTCAAGGTCTGTCTTTCCTCTAAGAACATTCGTCTGAAGGTCCCCTCCCACATGTTCGCTCCCAGATTCCTTGGTCCCTTCAAGGTGTTACAACAGATCAACCCAGTGTCCTATAAACTTCGACTGTCTCCTACTCTCTAAATCCCCAATTTGTTCCATGTTTCCCTCCTAAAGCCTGTGGTCCTGAACCGCTACAGTAAATCTCCTGGTTCTGCAGCTGCTCCCAGTGGTTCTTTTGATGTCTTTGAGGTGAAGGAGATCATAGACAACAAGAGAGTTGGAGGAAGGACTTTCTATCTGGTGGACTGGAAAGGGTTTGGTCCGGAGGAGAGGTCCAGGAAGCCAGAAGAAAACATCAATGCCCCAACTCTGATGAAGAGATTCCTCCTACGCATTGGACCTAAGAAGAGGGGGCGTAAGGGGGGGGTACTGTTGTGTCCGAGGTCACTGACCGCCGGCACACTGTACTTACTGGCAGCCGTGACCGCGGGACACTTGGAGCTAGCCTCCTAGGAGACACCAAGTAATGCAACTTCTTTGCGACCAAATTGTTCCCTAACTAACCGCCTCACTTCCGGGACTATAAAAATAGCTCTGCCTTTCCACTTCTTACCTGAGCATTGTTGTTGTTGTATTTCCATGTTATTCTTGCAAATGGTCCCTTAGTTGTTACACTGCTCCCTGTGTTCCCGTATCCTACTACCTGTATCTTGTATCCCGTCACTGTGCTTGTTTCTGAAGTTTCATCTTGTGTTGGAGTTGTGTTGTCATTTGCCACGTTCCGTGTCTTCTGCCATGTCTGGTGTCGTCTGCCACGCTTGTGTCGTCTGCTACGGCTGGTGTCGTCTGCCACATCTGGCATCACCTGTGCCACGTGTCTGCTATTCCGAGCATCTGCCTGAACATCCTGCCAGGTACTCTTACCCTGGAGACTGTTATTGAATATAGTTGGCCAGCTGCTACTCCGCTATGGAAGAGCGGCCTAGTGGGTCTACATTTCACACAGGCGTGACAGTGCAGACACTAAACAAGCAGGAGATGCTAGGAGACTTCAGCTCTGAAGCTTGCAGAATTGTGAATGCAGCTCTGGAGTTAAATGTGGGCTGTTACTCAGAATCAGTACAATATAAGTAATGTAATGTATGTACACAGTGACTCTACCAGCACAATAGTGAGTGCAGCTCTGGAGTATAGTACAGGATGTAACTCAGGATCAGTACAGGATAAGTAATGTATGTATACAGTGACTCCACCAGCAGAATAGTGACTGCAACTCTGGAGTATAATACAGGATGTAACTCAGGATCAGTACAGGATAAGTAATGTAATGTATGTACACATTGACTCCACCAGCAGAATAGTGAGTGCAGCTCTGGAGTATAATACAGGATGTAACTCAGGATCAGTACAGGATAAGTAATGTAATGTATATACACAGTGACTCCACCAGCAGAATAGCAAGTGCAGCTCTGGAGTATAATACAGGATGTAACTCCGGATCAGTACAGGATAAGTAATGTAATGTATGTACACAGTGACTCCACCAACAGAATAGTGAGTGCAGCTCTGGAGTATAATGCAGGATATAACTCAGGATCAGTACAGGATAAGGAATGTAATGTATGTACACAGTGACTCCACCAGCAGAATAGTGAGTGCAGCTCTGGAGTATAATACAGGATGTAACTCAGGATCAGTACAGGGTAAATAATGTAATGTATATACACAGTGACTCCACCAGCAGAATAGTGAGTGCAGCTCTGGAGTATAAGGGCATGACCACACATGGCGGAATTCCTCCGCAACTGTCCGCATCAATGCCGCACCTAATCCGGGTTGCGGATTACGGCTGCGGATCTGCACAAAATGTGCAGAAAATTGATGCGGACTAGCTGCTGCGGACTGCGGGAAAAGTGCTTCCCTTCTCCCTATCAGTGCAGGATAGAGAGAAGGGACAGCACTTTCCCTAGTGAAAGTAAAAGAAATTCATACTTACCGCCCGTTGTCTTTATGACGCGTCCCTCCTTCGGCATCCAGCCCGACCTCCCTGGATGACGCGCCAGTCCATGTGACCGCTGCAGCCTGTGCTTGGCCTGTGATTGGCTGCAGCCGTCACTTACACTGAAACGTCATCCTGGGAGGCCGGACTGGAGACAGAAACAGGGAGTTCTCGGTAAGTACGAACTTCATTTTTTTTTACAGATACATGTATATTGGGATCGGTAGTCACTGTCCCGGGTGCAGAAACAGTTACTGCCGATCGCTTAACTCTTTCAGCACCCTGGACAGTGACTATTTACTGACGTCTCCTAGCAACGCTCCCGTCATTACGGGAGCCCCATTGACTTCCTCAGTCTGGCTGTAGACCTAGAAATACATAGGTCCAGCCAGAATGAAGAAATGTCAAGTAAAAAAAGCAAGACGCATCCGCAGCACACATGACATGTGCATGACAGCTGCGGACTTCATTGCGGAACTTTGAATCTCCATTGAAGTCAATGGAGAAATTCCGCCATGAGTCCGCCACTGCTCCGCAACAGACAGAGCATGCTGCGGACACCAAATTCCGCTCCGCAGCCTATGCTCCGCAGCGGAATTGTACGCATCGTGTAAACGAACACTGCTAAATTAAAGTGAAAGTCAATGTAGAAACGGCTCCGCTGCGGATTAACGCTGCGGAGTGTCCGCAGCGGAATTTAAGTGCAATTCCGCCATGTGTGAACCCGCCCTAATACGGGATGTAACTCAGGATCAGTACAGGATAAGTAATGTAATGTATGTACACAGTGACTCCACCAGCAGAATAGTGAGTGCAGCTCTGGAGTATAACACAGGATGTAACTCAGGATCAGTACAGGATAAGTAATGTAATGTATGTACACAGTGACCACCAGCAGAATAGTGAGTGCAGCTCTGGAGTATAAAAAAGGATGTAACTCAGGATCAGTACAAGATAAGTAATGTCATTAATGTCATGTACACAGTGACTTCACCAGCAGAATAGTGAGTGCAGCTCTGGGGTAAAAAACATGATTTAAACTCAGGATCAGTATAATAATGTGTTTACAAACTTGACTTTTTATGCAGATTAAATCTATATAATTAGACCTTTGTGACAAATACGGAATGGAGCGGGCTTAATATAACTGGATGGTAGCAAAAAAAAATTTTAGTTTTCAACTAATTTTTGAAAAAGGTAGATCTACATCACCTCACTGTACATTACCTGGTTACCAGGGTTGGCACTGCCAGGCAGGATTTGTTAGAATTTCTCTCAGCATACATATTTAGTAGAGGACTTCCACATGACTGCTGCTGATCCTCCTACCACATGAAGTCTGGCTATCGGCCAAGGAAAATGACATATAATAATGTATTAACCTCTAGCTGGAATTTTTTATATAGACAGCAAATAGTTTGCAACTGAGCTGCAGAGCAAAATCTAATTGGTTTAAGAAAACATTCTGCGTAAGAACATTAAATATGTTTTATATACTAATTATGTAGTCAGTGATGATGATAGTAGTATGTAATAAATATTCATTTAAACATAAATGTGAATTTGTTCATAGCTAGAACCCTCCTTAACATTGTTAGAATTTTCATTATTTAATATATTATTTATTTTATTTTTGTATTTTGTTTTATTTATTTATTTTTATTTCTTTAATGTTAGGTGAATATTGGGAAAGCAATTTTAAAAAGTTAAAGTAGGGCTATAATTTTGATATATATATATATATATATATATATATATATATATATATATATATATATATATATATATACATATATATACACCATGTATATATATACTGTATATAGCTATATATTTTATACAGTACATGAAATTTATAATATATGATTGATAGATTGATAGATAAATATTTGTTGTGTGTGTGTATATATATATATATAATATAGCCTTACTATAACTTTTTAAAATTGCTTCCCCCATAATTAAATAACATTAAAGAAAGAAATAAAACAAATTATATATAAATAAAAATACAGAAATAAAATAATAAATAAATAATACATTAAATAATGGAAATGTTACAATTGATAAGGCTAGTAATATATATATATATATATATATATATATATATATATATATATATAAAGCAAAAATCAGGCAGCACTCCGTTTATGAAGGTGAAAAAAGAGGGTACTTTTATTGTATTGCTTGAGAAAGGCTCCAGGGGAAGGAGCTGAAACGTTGCCTATGGGACAATAAAAGTACCCTCTTTTTTCACTTTCATAAACGGAGTGCTGCCTGATTTTTTTGCTTTCTATATAACTGGGATTTTGGTCTATCCCTTGGGCTTGCACCCACGCTATACTGGTGCTGCTGGATCCATTTGTCTATCTATCTATCTATATATATATGTATATTACTAGCCAAACTGAAAGTGTTTTCTACGTTGAATTTAATGTTTCAATGATGTCCTGATTTCTTTTTATGTTTTTATGTCTGGCTTACTGTATGTAGAATATACATCTTAGCAAATACAATATTTAGTAATATCCTGAAAATACAAGCAGGTAATTCTATGTGGTTTTTGTTGATCATGTCGTGATATAATGTATTACTGTGTGCTGACCTGACAATGTAATCATTAATATCATGATACCTATCTGAGGTTATGTGGGTATGTAGGGGGAGATAACCGGTGGGTGCTGGAGGTCAGTGGTGAGACAGTCTGGGCTGCAGTGCAGGGTCTGATGTCAGGGGTCTTTCCTGGCCTTCTGTCTCTTTCCTGAGTCCAGAGCAGTCTCAGTCTGCAGCAGAACCGTCACTTCAGCGCCGGAGAGTCTGACAGGGGCTGCAGGAAAACCCCCTCCAACACACAGCAACTTCTCCCCCCACCCACAAAATCGTCAAACACCTCATCAATATGACACTGACCTGATCAGTACACATAATAGTCTATATACATACACACACACACACACACACACACACACACACACACACACACACACACACACACACACACATATATATACACACACACATATGTATATAAAGATGTATTGTGTATGTTCTGCTCTGTGTCCCCTGTATGTATTACAATATTATGCGTGCAACTAGAACTAATAACCAATAAATTCCATCAGCAGTAACACAGATCATACATCTATACATAGCAATGATCCTGCATCCTCTGACTGATCATATTTATTAATGTACAACTGTAGCTCAAGACTAATTTCCGTGTCATATACGGCATCAGGTATAGAAAAAGGGAGATTTCGTTTATAGTAAATAATCTATCATCTAATACTCCCTCCTTTATGGAGAGTAGTGTATATATATACACGTGTGTGTGTGTGTGTGTGTGTGTGTGTGTGTGTGTGTGTGTGTGTGTGTGTGTGTGTGTGTATATATATATATGTATATATATATATATATATATATATATATATATATATATATATATATATATATATATATATATATATATATATAAAAACAAGTAATTATGAATTGACATTTTCGCTATTTATATATTAATTTATTCTTATTTACATATGTTCTGTAATATTCTAGAATACGATGATCAGATCATTCTATATGTATCTATTAGAATTCATTTGTAAATATTTATTTTTATATAGGTTTGATATCTATCTATTCGATGTACTTATTTTCTTTTTTGTAAGAAAAACTCATCAATAAACATTCTATATGTATATATCTATACTTTTTTTATTTATGTTTTATGTTTTGCATTTCTTTATTTGTATATATATATTTCATTTATATAACGCTGTATGGTGGGTACAAGTAAATCCTCCATAAGGTTTGAGAAAGATCCCATTGAGTTGGATTGAATGTTGCCGGGGTGAATAAAACAAAGCACTTTTTTTATTGACACGTGTGGATGTTTTATTAATTTATAGATATCTATTTTTTATTTATGTGTTATATATTTATATATTTTTATTCATTAATTTACTTTTGTATATATGTTTTTAGATAATAATAATAATAATAATAATAATAATAATAATAATAATAATAATAATAATAATAATAATTATTATAATAATAATGATAATGAGTATATAAAAAGCTGACTGCGTTTATATATTTAGATTTTTTTATGTAGATATTTACTTTGTATATTTTTTTTAATTTAGATATTATTGTTATTATTTCTATAATAAAAATAACTGTGTTTATATATTTCTATATGTGTGTTTTTTATTTACTTGCATTTATCTTGATATTTATTTACATATAAGAATAATATAAAATATTATTAACGACATTAATAATAATAGTTATGGTCATCACTAGTATTCATAGTATTACTGTAATTCTATATGATGATGATGATGTTTGTGGTTAGTAGTATGATTTTCGTACGATTTTCGTATTATCAGGTTTTTATTATTATTGATGTCCGTATTTTCCCAACTGGTTTTTACGTATCAAAAATACAGTATCTTTAGAAAGACAAGAAACGTAGATTTACCCACAGAGAGAGGCCTGTGTAATGAAATACAGAGAACAAACCTGCAGAATATCTTCTCTCTTATATATAAATGTATCTTCTCTCTTATATATGTATCTTATCTCTTATATATATCTTCTCTCTTATATATATCTTCTCTCTTATATGTATCTTCTCTTATATATGTATCTTATCTCTTATATATATCTTCTCTCTTATATATATCTTCTCTCTTATATATATCTTCTCTCTTATATATATCTTCTCTCTTATATGTATCTTCTCTCTTATATGTATCTTCTCTCTTATATATGTATCTTATCTCTTATATATATCTTCTCTCTTATATATATCTTCTCTCTTATATGTATCTTCTCTCTTATATATATCTTCTCTCTTATATATATCTTCTCTCTTATATGTATCTTCTCTCTTATATGGAGGGATCCTGCCGAGGTCACATCCAGAGATATATCCGTGCACAAAAAACGTCCTGGGAATCCATAGGATCCATTAAACAGATAATCTATATCTGATCCATTCCTTATGATCTATAGTCAGGATTCCCCCTGGAATCAAACACGTTATATATTCCACTATAGATCATAATACAGATGGATTATACTGCGCGGCGATACAGATACAATGATTATTGTGAGTTTTATGTATTAATAGGATCATTCAATTACGAGGTTTTTTATCATTAAAATATTAAAGTAGTTGTTTTAATGAAGTCATAAATCATTAGTAGTAATGTGTCTATATAAAAAGGTGAAATATAATTCAATACATAGAAGTGTGTGTGTGTGTGTGTGTGTGTGTGTGTGTGTGTGTGTGTGTGTGTGTGTGTGTGTGTGTGTGTGTGTGTGTGTGTGTGTGTGTGTCTTGCTGTATCTATCAATCTATCTATATATTTAACTATTTCATGTCCAAGTATATATATATATAATGTCTAGCTATCTCATATCTATCTATCTATCTATCTATCTATCTATCTATCTATCTATCTATCTATCTATCTATCTATCTATCTCATATCTATCTATCTATCTATCTCTCTCATATCTATCTATCTATCTATCTATCTATCTATCTATCTATCTATCTATCTCATATCTATCTCATATCTATCTATCTATCTATCTATCTATCTATCTATCTATCTATCTATCTATCTATCTATCTATCTATCTATCTATCTATCTATCTATCTATCTATCTATCTATCTATCTAATATCTGTCTGTCTGTCTGTCTATCATGTCTATCTATAGCAGATAATAGTTGTCATCTTCATATACATATATTTGTCTATTTCTATTAGCCATATTACCCGTGGTTTTTGTCACATAAAGCTATATGGGAATCAGATTTCATACAGTGATTTCCAACTTGAGCCTCCTCAGCTGCTGGTCAACTAAAACTCACAGCAATCTTCTTGACAGGGAATGTTGAGAGTTGTAGTCTCACGGCAGCTGGAGAGACACAGGTTGCAGATGGACAATTTCTACCTGTTCATATGTTGGATACAATTTCCAGCTGGAATAACAACAATTAATTCCATAATAATTCTATTTATGAAGTCAAGGTCATGTGATCCAGCCCATTATACTCTTCATATATCTTTACAATGGGTTAATTATTGTCAGTGTAATCACACGAAAGCAGAGTGTCCCCTTATCCTGATCCAATAGGAGGGAACTAGGCTCAGGACAATATATGGGAGTCCATGTTGCTGACTTCAAGTCTAGGCTGGGACTTGTAGTGCTACAAATGGAAATGCCACGACCAGTGATACACTACGAGTGTGACAGTAGGTAATGCAAGAAGAATCCACTAAGCTCAGATCACTGACGTAAACCTCTATATACAGCATATTACTATATACACAGCTCATCAGATTATATACAGGATATTACTATACACAGCTCTGCAGATTATATACAGTATATTACTATACACACAGTTCTGCAGATTATACACAGTATATTACTATACACACAGCTCTGCAGATTATATACAGTATATTACTATATACACAGCTCATCAGATTATATACAGTATATTACTATACACAGTTCTGCAGATTATATACAGTATATTACTATACACACAGCACTGCAGATTATATACAGTATATTACTATACACACAGCTCTGCAGATTATATACAGTATATTACTATACACAGCTCATCAGATTATATACAGTATATTACTATACACACAGCTCTGCATATTATATACAGTATATTACTATATACACAGCTCTGCAGATTATATACAGTATATTACTATACAAACAGCACTGCAGATTATATACAGTATATTACTATACACAGCTCTGCAGATTATATACAGTATATTACTATACACACAGCTCTGCAGATTATATACAATATATTACTATACACACAGCTCTGCAGATTATATACAGTATATTACTATACACAGCTCTGCAGATTATATACAGTATATTACTATACACAGCTCATCAGATTATATACAGTATATTACTATACACAGCTCATCAGATTATATACAGTATATTACTATATACACAGCTCATCAGATTATATACAGTATATCACTATACACAGCTCTGCAGATTATATACAGTATATTACTATACACACAGCTCATCATATTATATACAGTATATTACTATACACACAGCTCTGCAGATTATATACAGTATATTACTATATACACAGCTCATCAGATTATATACAGTATATTACTATATACACAGCTCATCAGATTATATACAGTATATTACTATACACACAGCTCTGCAGATTATATACAATATATTACTATACACACAGCACTGCAGATTATATACAGTATATTACTATATACACAGCTCATCAGATTATATACAGTATATTACTATACACAGCTCTGCAGATTATATACAGTATATTACTATACACAGCTCTGCAGATTATATACAGTATATTACTATATACACAGCTCATCAGATTATATACAGTATATTACTATAAACAGCTCATCAGATTATATACAGTATATTACTATATACACAGCTCATCAGATTATATACAGTATATTACTATACACACAGCTCTGCAGATTATATAAAGTATATTACTATAAACAGCTCATCCGATTATATACAGTATATTACTATATACACAGCTCTGCAGATTATATACAGTATATTACTATACACACAGCTCTGCAGATTATATACAGTATATTACTATAAACAGCTCATCAGATTATATACAGTATATTACTATATACACAGCTCATCAGATTATATACAGTATATTACTATACACAGCTCTGCAGATTATATACAGTATATTACTATACACAGCTCTGCAGATTATATACAGTATATTACTATATACACAGCTCATCAGATTATATACAGTATATTACTATAAACAGCTCATCAGATTATATACAGTATATTACTATATACACAGCTCATCAGATTATATACAGTATATTACTATACACAGCTGTGCAGATTATATACAGTATATTACTATACACACAGCTCTGCAGATTATATACAGTATATTACTATACACACAGCTCTGCAGATTATATAAAGTATATTACTATAAACAGCTCATCCGATTATATACAGTATATTACTATATACACAGCTCTGCAGATTATATACAGTATATTACTATACACACAGCTCTGCAGATTATATACAGTATATTACTATACACACAGCTCTGCAGATTATATACAGTATATTACTATACACACAGCTCTGCAGATTATATACAGTATATTACTATACACACAACTCTGCAGATTATATACAATATATTACTATACACAGCACTGCAGATTATATACAGTATATTACGATATACACAGCTCTGCAGATTATATACAGTATATTACTATACACAGCTCTGCAGATTATATACAGTATATTACTATACACACAGCTCTGCAGATTATATACAGTATATTACTATACACAGCTCTGCAGATTATATACAGTATATTACTATACACACAGCTCTGCAGATTATATACAGTATATTACTATACACACAGCTCTGCAGATTATATACAGTATATTACTATACACACAGCTCTGCAGATTATATACAGTATATTACTATACACAGCTCTGCAGATTATATACAATATATTACTATATACACAGATCTGCAGATTATATACAGTATATTACTATACACACAGCTCTGCAGATTATATACAGTATATTACTATATACACAGCTCTGCAGATTATTTACAGTATATTACTATACACACAGCTCTGTAGATTATATACAATATATTACTATATACACAGCTCTGCAGATTATATACAGTATATTACTATACACACAGCTCTGCAGATCATATACAGTATATTACTATACACAGCTCTGCAGATTATATACAATATATTACTATATACACAGCTGTGCAGATTATATACAGTATATTACTATATACACAGCTCATCAGATTATATACAGTATATTACTATACACACAGCACTGCAGATTATATACAGTATATTACTATATACACATCTCATCAGATTATATACGGTATATTACTATAAACACAGCTCTGCAGATTATATACAGTATATTACTATATACACAGCTCATCAGATTATATACAGTGTATTACTATATACACAGCTCTACAGATTATATACAGTGTATTACTATATACACAGCTCTGCAAATTATATACAGTATATCACTAAATGCACAGCTCTGCATATTATATACAGTATATTACTATAAACACAGCACTGCAGATTATATACAGTATATTACTATACACACAGCTCATCAGATTATATACAGTATATTACTATACACACAGCTCATCAGATTATATACAGTATATTACTATATACACAGCTCATCAGATTATATACAGTATATTACTATACACAGCTCTGCAGATTATATACAGTATACTAATATACACACAGCTCTGCAGATTATATACAGTATATTACTATACACACAGCTCATCAGATTATATACAGTATATTACTATACACACAGCACTGCAGATTATATACAGTATATTACTATACACACAGCTCTGCAGATTATATACAGTATATTACTATACACACAGCTCTGCAGATTATATACAGTATATTACTATATACACAGCTCTGCAGATTATATACAGTATATTACTATACACAGCTCTGCAGATTATATACAGTATATTACTATACACACAGCTCTACAGATTATATACAGTACATTACTATACACACAGCTCTGCAGATTATATACAGTATATTACTATACACAGCTCATCGGATTATATACAGTATATTACTATACACACAGCTCTGCAGATTATATACAGTATATTACTATACACACAGCTCTGCAGATTATATACAGTATATTACTATACACAGCTCATCGGATTATATACAGTATATTACTATACACACAGCTCTGCAGATTATATACAGTATATTACTATACACACAGCTCATCAGATTATATACAGTATATTACTATACACACAGCTCTGCAGATTATATACAGTATATTACTATACACACAGCTCTGCAGATTATATACAGTATATTACTATACACAGCTCTGCAGATTATATACAGTATATTACTATACACACAGCTCTGCAGATTATATACAGTATATTACTATACACACAGCTCTGCAGATTATATACAGTATATTACTATACACACAGCTCTGCAGATTATTTACAGTATATTACTATACACACAGCTCTGCAGATTATATTACAGTATATTACTACACACAGCTCTGCAGATTATATACAGTGTATTACTATACACACAGCTCTGCAGATTATATACAGTATATTACTACACAAACAGCTCATCAGATTATATACAGTATATTACTATATACACAGCTCATCAGATTATATACAGTATATTACTATACACACAGCTCTGCAGATTATATACAGTATATTTCTATACACACAGCTCTGCAGATTATATACAGTATATTACTATACACACAGCTCATCAGATTATATACAGTATATTACTACACAAACAGCTCATCAGATTATATACGGTATATTACTACACACAGCTCTGCAGATTATATACAGTGTATTACTATACACACAGCTCTGCAGATTATATACAGTATATTACTACACAAACAGCTCATCAGATTATATACAGTATATTACTATACACACAGCTCTGCAGATTATATACAGTATATTTCTATACACACAGCTCTGCAGATTATATTACGGTATATTACTATACACAGCTCTGCAGATTATATACAGTATATTAC
>NC_134690.1:19644399-19646899 GCF_050947455.1 Rhinoderma darwinii
GTGCTGTCTGTTGGCTCGTTGGTCTAGGGGTATGATTCTCGCTTAGGGTGCGAGAGGTCCCGGGTTCAAATCCTGGACGAGCCCATGCTTTTGAAAGAGCTTTTTCTCAAGAACCGATAAGTTTAAAAACTTAAGAAGTAGGACTCTTAAGAGGTGTACTAATTACTGGACGATGCTGTGTTGCTCGAAAAACAAGGTTTTAAAAAACTTTAGAAGTAGATATCTGAGAAAAATACAAAAATGTCTTATGTAAAATACCCACAAAACTACCTTGGATGTGAGGACTTTAAAGAATTACTTGGGGTGCGGCAAAGCTTTCTCAAACAGGTGCTGTCTGTTGGCTCGTTGGTCTAGGGGTATGATTCTCGCTTAGGGTGCGAGAGGTCCCGGGTTCAAATCCTGGACGAGCCCATGCTTTTGAAAGAGGTTTTCCTCAAGAACCGATAAGTTTAAAAACTTAAGAAGTAGGACTCTTAAGAGGTGTACTAATTACTGGACGATGCTGTGTTGCTTGAAAAACAAGGTTTTAAAAAACTTTAGAAGTAGATATCTGAGAAAAATACAAAAATGTCTTATGTAAAATACCCACAAAACTACCTTGGATGTGAGGACTTTAAAGAATTACTTGGGGTGCGGCAAAGCTTTCTCAAATAGGTGCTGTCTGTTGGCTCGTTGGTCTAGGGGTATGATTCTCGCTTAGGGTGCGAGAGGTCCCGGGTTCAAATTCTGGACGAGCCCATGCTTTTGAAAGAGGTTTTTCTCAAGAACCGATAAGTTTAAAAACTTAAGAAGTAGGACTCTTAAGAGGTGTACTAATTACTGGACGATGCTGTGTTGCTCGAGAAACAAGGTTTTAAAAAACTTTAGAAGTAGATATCTGAGAAAAATACAAAAATGTCTTATGTAAAATACCCACAAAACTACCTTGGATGTGAGGACTTTAAAGAATTACTTGGGGTGCGGCAAAGCTTTCTCAAATAGGTGCTGTCTGTTGGCTCGTTGGTCTAGGGGTATGATTCTCGCTTAGGGTGCGAGAGGTCCCGGGTTCAAATCCTGGACGAGCCCATGCTTTTGAAAGAGGTTTTTCTCGAGAACCGATAAGTTTAAAAACTTAAGAAGTAGGATTCTTAAGAGGTGTACTAATTACTGGACGATGCTGTGTTGCTCGAGAAACAAGGTTTTAAAAAACTTTAGAAGTAGATATCTGAGAAAAATACAAAAATGTCTTATGTAAAATACCCACAAAACTACCTTGGATGTGAGGATTTTAAAGAATTACTTGGGGTGCGGCAAAGCTTTCTCAAATCGGTGCTGTCTGTTGGCTCGTTGGTCTAGGGGTATGATTCTCGCTTAGGGTGCGAGAGGTCCCGGGTTCAAATCCCCGACGAGCCCATGCTTTTGAAAGAGGTTTTCCTCAAGAACCGATAAGTTTAAAAACTTAAGAAGTAGGACTCTTAAGAGGTGTACTAATTACTGGACGATGCTGTGTTGCTCGAGAAACATGGTTTTAAAAAACTTTAGAAGTAGATCTCTGAGAAAAAACCCCAAATGTCTTATGTAAATTACCCACAAAACTGCCTTTTACTTTTGAAAGAGGTGTTCCTCAAGAACCGATAAGTTTAAAAACTTAAGAAGTAGGACTCTTAAGAGGTGTACTAATAACTGGACGATGCAGTGTTGCTCGAGAAACATGGTTTTAAAAAACTTTAGAGGTAGATATCTGAGAAAAAAACCAAAATGTCTTATGTAAATTACCCACAAAACTGCCTTTTACTTTTGAAAGAGGTGTTCCTCAAGAACCGATAAGTTTAAAAACTTAAGAAGTAGGACTCTTAAGAGGTGTACTAATTACTGGACGATGCTGTGTTGCTCGAGGAACATGGTTTTATAAAACTTTAGAAGTCGATCTCTGAGAAAAAACCCAAAATGTCTTATGTAAAATACCCAAAAAACTGCCTTCGAGCCTTCGATGTGAGGACTTTAAAGGCTAAGCTTTCTCAAATATGTGCCGTCTGTTGGCTCGTTGGTCTAGGGGTATCATTCTTGCTTCGGGTGCGAGAGGTGCCGGGTGCAAATCAAGAATGAGCCCATGCTTTTGAAAGAGGTTTTCCTCAAGAACCGATAAGTTTAAAATCGTAAGAAGTAAGCCTCTTAAGAGGTGTACTAATTACTGGACGATGCAGTGTTGCTCGAGGAACATGGTTTTAAAATACTTTAGAGGTAGATCTCTGAGAAAAAACCCAAAATGTCTTATGTAAATTACGCACAAAACTGCCTTTTACTTTCGAAAGAGGTGTTCCTCAAGAACCGATAAGTTTAAAAACTTAAGAAGTAGGACTCTTAAGAGGTGTACTAATTACTGGACGATGCTGTGTTGCTCGAGAAACATGGTTTTAAAAAACTTTAGAAGTAGATATCTGAGAAAAATACAAAAATGTCTTATGTAAAATACCCACAAAACTACCTTGGATGTGAGGACTTTAAAGAATTACTTGGGGTG
>NC_134690.1:19649399-19659399 GCF_050947455.1 Rhinoderma darwinii
AGGACTCTTAAGAGGTGTACTAATTACTGGACGATGCTGTGTTGCTCGAGGGACATGGTTTTATAAAACTTTAGAAGTCGATCTCTGAGAAAAAACCCAAAATGTCTTATGTAAAATACCCAAAAAACTGCCTTCGAGCCTTCGATGTGAGGACTTTAAAGGCTAAGCTTTCTCAAATATGTGCCGTCTGTTGGCTCGTTGGTCTAGGGGTATCATTCTTGCTTCGGGTGCGAGAGGTGCCGGGTGCAAATCAAGAATGAGCCCATGCTTTTGAAAGAGGTTTTCCTCAAGAACCGATAAGTTTAAAATCGTAAGAAGTAAGCCTCTTAAGAGGTGTACTAATTACTGGACGATGCAGTGTTGCTCGAGGAACATGGTTTTAAAATACTTTAGAGGTAGATCTCTGAGAAAAAACCCAAAATGTCTTATGTAAATTACGCACAAAACTGCCTTTTACTTTTGAAAGAGGTGTTCCTCAAGAACCGATAAGTTTAAAAACTTAAGAAGTAGGACTCTTAAGAGGTGTACTAATTACTGGACGATGCTGTGTTGCTCGAGAAACATGGTTTTAAAAAACTTTAGAAGTAGATATCTGAGAAAAATACAAAAATGTCTTATGTAAAATACCCACAAAACTACCTTGGATGTGAGGACTTTAAAGAATTACTTGGGGTGCGGCAAAGCTTTCTCAAATAGGTGCTGTCTGTTGGCTCGTTGGTCTAGGGGTATGATTCTCGCTTAGGGTGCGAGAGGTCCCGGGTTCAAATCCCGGATGAGCCCATGCTTTTGAAAGAGGTTTTCCTCAAGAACCGTTAAGTTTAAAACTTAAGAAGTAGGACTCTTAAGAGGTGTACTAATTACTGGACGATGCTGTGTTGCTCGAGAAACATGGTTTTAAAAAACTTTGGAAGTAGATATCTGAGAAAAATACAAAAATGTCTTATGTAAAATACCCACAAAACTACCTTGGATGTGAGGACTTTAAAGAATTACTTGGGGTGCGGCAAAGCTTTCTCAAATAGGTGCTGTCTGTTGGCTCGTTGGTCTAGGGGTATGATTCTCGCTTAGGGTGCGAGAGGTCCCGGGTTCAAATCCTCGACGAGCCCATGCTTTTGAAAGAGGTTTTTCTCAAGAACCGATAAGTTTAAAAACTTAAGAAGTAGGACTCTTAAGAGGTGTACTAATTACTGGACGATGCTGTGTTGCTCGAGAAACAAGGTTTTAAAAAACTTTAGAAGTAGATATCTGAGAAAAATACAAAAATGTCTTATGTAAAATACCCACAAAACTACCTTGGATGTGAGGACTTTAAAGAATTACTTGGGGTGCGGCAAAGCTTTCTCAAATAGGTGCTGTCTGTTGGCTCGTTGGTCTAGGGGTATGATTCTCGCTTAGGGTGCGAGAGGTCCCGGGTTCAAATCCCAGACGAGCCCATGCTTTTGAAAGAGGTTTTCCTCAAGAACTGATAAGTTTAAAAACTTAAGAAGTAGGACTCTTAAGAGGTGTACTAATTACTGGACGATGCTGTGTTGCTCGAGAAACATGGTTTTAAAAAACTTTAGAAGTAGATATCTGAGAAAAATACAAAAATGTCTTATGTAAAATACCCACAAAACTACCTTGGATGTGAGGACTTTAAAGAATTACTTGGGGTGCGGCAAAGCTTTCTCAAACAGGTGCTGTCTGTTGGCTCGTTGGTCTAGGGGTATGATTCTCGCTTAGGGTGCGAGAGGTCCCGGGTTCAAATCCTGGACGAGCCCATGCTTTTGAAAGAGGTTTTCCTCAAGAACCGATAAGTTTAAAAACTTAAGAAGTAGGACTCTTAAGAGGTGTACTAATTACTGGACGATGCTGTGTTGCTTGAAAAACAAGGTTTTAAAAAACTTTAGAAGTAGATATCTGAGAAAAATACAAAAATGTCTTATGTAAAATACCCACAAAACTACCTTGGATGTGAGGACTTTAAAGAATTACTTGGGGTGCGGCAAAGCTTTCTCAAATAGGTGCTGTCTGTTGGCTCGTTGGTCTAGGGGTATGATTCTCGCTTAGGGTGCGAGAGGTCCCGGGTTCAAATTCTGGACGAGCCCATGCTTTTGAAAGAGGTTTTTCTCAAGAACCGATAAGTTTAAAAACTTAAGAAGTAGGACTCTTAAGAGGTGTACTAATTACTGGACGATGCTGTGTTGCTCGAGAAACATGGTTTTAAAAAACTTTGGAAGTAGATATCTGAGAAAAATACAAAAATGTCTTATGTAAAATACCCACAAAACTACCTTGGATGTGAGGACTTTAAAGAATTACTTGGGGTGCGGCAAAGCTTTCTCAAATAGGTGCTGTCTGTTGGCTCGTTGGTCTAGGGGTATGATTCTCGCTTAGGGTGCGAGAGGTCCCGGGTTCAAATCCTGGACGAGCCCATGCTTTTGAAAGAGGTTTTCCTCAAGAACCGATAAGTTTAAAAACTTAAGAAGTAGGACTCTTAAGAGGTGTACTAATTACTGGACGATGCTGTGTTGCTCGAGAAACATGGTTTTAAAAAACTTTGGAAGTAGATATCTGAGAAAAATACAAAAATGTCTTATGTAAAATACCCACAAAACTACCTTGGATGTGAGGACTTTAAAGAATTACTTGGGGTGCGGCAAAGCTTTCTCAAATAGGTGCTGTCTGTTGGCTCGTTGGTCTAGGGGTATGATTCTCGCTTAGGGTGCGAGAGGTCCCGGGTTCAAATCCTGGACGAGCCCATGCTTTTGAAAGAGGTTTTCCTCAAGAACTGATAAGTTTAAACTTAAGAAGTAGGACTCTTAAGAGGTGTACTAATTACTGGACGATGCTGTGTTGCTCGAGAAACATGGTTTTAAAAAACTTTAGAAGTAGATATCTGAGAAAAATACAAAAATGTCTTATGTAAAATACCCACAAAACTACCTTGGATGTGAGGACTTTAAAGAATTACTTGGGGTGCGGCAAAGCTTTCTCAAACAGGTGCTGTCTGTTGGCTCATTGGTCTAGGGGTATGATTCTCGCTTAGGGTGCGAGAGGTCCCGGGTTCAAATCCTGGACGAGCCCATGCTTTTGAAAGAGGTTTTCCTCAAGAACCGATAAGTTTAAAAACTTAAGAAGTAGGACTCTTAAGAGGTGTACTAATTACTGGACGATGCTGTGTTGCTTGAAAAACAAGGTTTTAAAAAACTTTAGAAGTAGATATCTGAGAAAAATACAAAAATGTCTTATGTAAAATACCCACAAAACTACCTTGGATGTGAGGACTTTAAAGAATTACTTGGGGTGCGGCAAAGCTTTCTCAAATAGGTGCTGTCTGTTGGCTCGTTGGTCTAGGGGTATGATTCTCGCTTAGGGTGCGAGAGGTCCCGGGTTCAAATCCTGGACGAGCCCATGCTTTTGAAAGAGGTTTTCCTCAAGAACCGATAAGTTTAAAAACTTAAGAAGTAGGACTCTTAAGAGGTGTACTAATTACTGGACGATGCTGTGTTGCTTGAAAAACAAGGTTTTAAAAAACTTTAGAAGTAGATATCTGAGAAAAATACAAAAATGTCTTATGTAAAATACCCACAAAACTACCTTGGATGTGAGGACTTTAAAGAATTACTTGGGGTGCGGCAAAGCTTTCTCAAATAGGTGCTGTCTGTTGGCTCGTTGGTCTAGGGGTATGATTCTCGCTTAGGGTGCGAGAGGTCCCGGGTTCAAATCCTGGACGAGCCCATGCTTTTGAAAGAGGTTTTCCTCAAGAACCGATAAGTTTAAAAACTTAAGAAGTAGGACTCTTAAGAGGTGTACTAATTACTGGACGATGCTGTGTTGCTCGAGAAACATGGTTTTAAAAAACTTTGGAAGTAGATATCTGAGAAAAATACAAAAATGTCTTATGTAAAATACCCACAAAACTACCTTGGATGTGAGGACTTTAAAGAATTACTTGGGGTGCGGCAAAGCTTTCTCAAATAGGTGCTGTCTGTTGGCTCGTTGGTCTAGGGGTATGATTCTCGCTTAGGGTGCGAGAGGTCCCGGGTTCAAATCCTGGACGAGCCCATGCTTTTGAAAGAGGTTTTCCTCAAGAACCGATAAGTTTAAAAACTTAAGAAGTAGGACTCTTAAGAGGTGTACTAATTACTGGACGATGCTGTGTTGCTCGAGAAACATGGTTTTAAAAAACTTTGGAAGTAGATATCTGAGAAAAATACAAAAATGTCTTATGTAAAATACCCACAAAACTACCTTGGATGTGAGGACTTTAAAGAATTACTTGGGGTGCGGCAAAGCTTTCTCAAATAGGTGCTGTCTGTTGGCTCGTTGGTCTAGGGGTATGATTCTCGCTTAGGGTGCGAGAGGTCCCGGGTTCAAATCCTGGACGAGCCCATGCTTTTGAAAGAGGTTTTCCTCAAGAACCGATAAGTTTAAAAACTTAAGAAGTAGGACTCTTAAGAGGTGTACTAATTACTGGACGATGCTGTGTTGCTCGAGAAACATGGTTTTAAAAAACTTTGGAAGTAGATATCTGAGAAAAATACAAAAATGTCTTATGTAAAATACCCACAAAACTACCTTGGATGTGAGGACTTTAAAGAATTACTTGGGGTGCGGCAAAGCTTTCTCAAATAGGTGCTGTCTGTTGGCTCGTTGGTCTAGGGGTATGATTCTCGCTTAGGGTGCGAGAGGTCCCGGGTTCAAATCCCAGACGAGCCCATGCTTTTGAAAGAGGTTTTCCTCAAGAACTGATAAGTTTAAACTTAAGAAGTAGGACTCTTAAGAGGTGTACTAATTACTGGACGATGCTGTGTTGCTCGAGAAACATGGTTTTAAAAAACTTTAGAAGTAGATATCTGAGAAAAATACAAAAATGTCTTATGTAAAATACCCACAAAACTACCTTGGATGTGAGGACTTTAAAGAATTACTTGGGGTGCGGCAAAGCTTTCTCAAACAGGTGCTGTCTGTTGGCTCATTGGTCTAGGGGTATGATTCTCGCTTAGGGTGCGAGAGGTCCCGGGTTCAAATCCTGGACGAGCCCATGCTTTTGAAAGAGGTTTTCCTCAAGAACCGATAAGTTTAAAAACTTAAGAAGTAGGACTCTTAAGAGGTGTACTAATTACTGGACGATGCTGTGTTGCTTGAAAAACAAGGTTTTAAAAAACTTTAGAAGTAGATATCTGAGAAAAATACAAAAATGTCTTATGTAAAATACCCACAAAACTACCTTGGATGTGAGGACTTTAAAGAATTACTTGGGGTGCGGCAAAGCTTTCTCAAATAGGTGCTGTCTGTTGGCTCGTTGGTCTAGGGGTATGATTCTCGCTTAGGGTGCGAGAGGTCCTGGGTTCAAATCCTGGACGAGCCCATGCTTTTGAAAGAGGTTTTCCTCAAGAACCGATAAGTTTAAAAACTTAAGAAGTAGGACTCTTAAGAGGTGTACTAATTACTGGACGATGCTGTGTTGCTCGAGAAACATGGTTTTAAAAAACTTTGGAAGTAGATATCTGAGAAAAATACAAAAATGTCTTATGTAAAATACCCACAAAACTACCTTGGATGTGAGGACTTTAAAGAATTACTTGGGGTGCGGCAAAGCTTTCTTAAATAGG
Source organism: Rhinoderma darwinii (assembly GCF_050947455.1). NCBI lineage: Eukaryota > Metazoa > Chordata > Amphibia > Anura > Rhinodermatidae > Rhinoderma > Rhinoderma darwinii. Next base: position 19,654,997 of record NC_134690.1, read on the forward strand.
TGCTGTCTGTTGGCTCGTTGGTCTAGGGGTATGATTCTCGCTTAGGGTGCGAGAGGTCCCGGGTTCAAATCCCAGACGAGCCCATGCTTTTGAAAGAGGTTTTCCTCAAGAACTGATAAGTTTAAAAACTTAAGAAGTAGGACTCTTAAGAGGTGTACTAATTACTGGACGATGCTGTGTTGCTCGAGAAACATGGTTTTAAAAAACTTTAGAAGTAGATATCTGAGAAAAATACAAAAATGTCTTATGTAAAATACCCACAAAACTACCTTGGATGTGAGGACTTTAAAGAATTACTTGGGGTGCGGCAAAGCTTTCTCAAATAGGTGCTGTCTGTTGGCTCGTTGGTCTAGGGGTATGATTCTCGCTTAGGGTGCGAGAGGTCCCGGGTTCAAATTCTGGACGAGCCCATGCTTTTGAAAGAGGTTTTTCTCAAGAACCGATAAGTTTAAAAACTTAAGAAGTAGGACTCTTAAGAGGTGTACTAATTACTGGACGATGCTGTGTTGCTCGAGAAACAAGGTTTTAAAAAACTTTAGAAGTAGATATCTGAGAAAAATACAAAAATGTCTTATGTAAAATACCCACAAAACTACCTTGGATGTGAGGACTTTAAAGAATTACTTGGGGTGCGGCAAAGCTTTCTCAAATAGGTGCTGTCTGTTGGCTCGTTGGTCTAGGGGTATGATTCTCGCTTAGGGTGCGAGAGGTCCCGGGTTCAAATCCTGGACGAGCCCATGCTTTTGAAAGAGGTTTTTCTCGAGAACCGATAAGTTTAAAAACTTAAGAAGTAGGATTCTTAAGAGGTGTACTAATTACTGGACGATGCTGTGTTGCTCGAGAAACATAGTTTTAAAAAACTTTAGAAGTAGATATCTGAGAAAAATACAAAAATGTCTTATGTAAAATACCCACAAAACTACCTTGGATGTGAGGACTTTAAAGAATTACTTGGGGTGCGGCAAAGCTTTCTCAAATAGGTGCTGTCTGTTGGCTCGTTGGTCTAGGGGTATGATTCTCGCTTAGGGTGCGAGAGGTCCCGGGTTCAAATCCTGGACGAGCCCATGCTTTTGAAAGAGGTTTTTCTCAAGAACCGATAAGTTTAAAAACTTAAGAAGTAGGACTCTTAAGAGGTGTACTAATTACTGGACGATGCTGTGTTGCTCGAAAAACAAGGTTTTAAAAAACTTTAGAAGTAGATATCTGAGAAAAATACAAAAATGTCTTATGTAAAATACCCACAAAACTACCTTGGATGTGAGGACTTTAAAGAATTACTTGGGGTGCGGCAAAGCTTTCTCAAATAGGTGCTGTCTGTTGGCTCGTTGGTCTAGGGGTATGATTCTCGCTTAGGGTGCGAGAGGTCCCGGGTTCAAATCCCAGACGAGCCCATGCTTTTGAAAGAGGTTTTTCTCAAGAACCGATAAGTTTAAAAACTTAAGAAGTAGGACTCTTAAGAGGTGTACTAATTACTGGACGATGCTGTGTTGCTCGAGAAACAAGGTTTTAAAAAACTTTAGAAGTAGATATCTGAGAAAAATACAAAAATGTCTTATGTAAAATACCCACAAAACTACCTTGGATGTGACGACTTTAAAGAATTACTTGGGGTGCGGCAAAGCTTTCTCAAATAGGTGCTGTCTGTTGGCTCGTTGGTCTAGGGGTATGATTCTCGCTTAGGGTGCGAGAGGTCCCGGGTTCAAATCCTGGATGAGCCCATGCTTTTGAAAGAGGTTTTTCTCGAGAACCGATAAGTTTAAAAACTTAAGAAGTAGGATTCTTAAGAGGTGTACTAATTACTGGACGATGCTGTGTTGCTCGAGAAACATAGTTTTAAAAAACTTTAGAAGTAGATATCTGAGAAAAATACAAAAATGTCTTATGTAAAATACCCACAAAACTACCTTGGATGTGAGGACTTTAAAGAATTACTTGGGGTGCGGCAAAGCTTTCTCAAATAGGTGCTGTCTGTTGGCTCGTTGGTCTAGGGGTATGATTCTCGCTTAGGGTGCGAGAGGTCCCGTGTTCAAATCCCAGACGAGCCCATGCTTTTGAAAGAGGTTTTCCTCAAGAACTGATAAGTTTAAAAACTTAAGAAGTAGGACTCTTAAGAGGTGTACTAATTACTGGACGATGCTGTGTTGCTCCAGAAACATGGTTTTAAAAAACTTTAGAAGTAGATATCTGAGAAAAATACAAAAATGTCTTATGTAAAATACCCACAAAACTACCTTGGATGTGAGGACTTTAAAGAATTACTTGGGGTGCGGCAAAGCTTTCTCAAATAGGTGCTGTCTGTTGGCTCGTTGGTCTAGGGGTATGATTCTCGCTTAGGGTGCGAGAGGTCCCGGGTTCAAATCCCAGACGAGCCCATGCTTTTGAAAGAGGTTTTCCTCAAGAACTGATAAGTTTAAAAACTTAAGAAGTAGGACTCTTAAGAGGTGTACTAATTACTGGACGATGCTGTGTTGCTCGAGAAACATGGTTTTAAAAAACTTTAGAAGTAGATATCTGAGAAAAATACAAAAATGTCTTATGTAAAATACCCACAAAACTACCTTGGATGTGAGGACTTTAAAGAATTACTTGGGGTGCGGCAAAGCTTTCTCAAACAGGTGCTGTCTGTTGGCTCGTTGGTCTAGGAGTATGATTCTCGCTTAGGGTGCGAGAGGTCCCGGGTTCAAATCCCAGACGAGCCCATGCTTTTGAAAGAGGTTTTCCTCAAGAACTGATAAGTTTAAAAACTTAAGAAGTAGGACTCTTAAGAGGTGTACTAATTACTGGACGATGCTGTGTTGCTCGAGAAACATGGTTTTAAAAAACTTTGGAAGTAGATATCTGAGAAAAATACAAAAATGTCTTATGTAAAATACCCACAAAACTACCTTGGATGTGAGGACTTTAAAGAATTACTTGGGGTGCGGCAAAGCTTTCTCAAATAGGTGCTGTCTGTTGGCTCGTTGGTCTAGGGGTATGATTCTCGCTTAGGGTGCGAGAGGTCCCGGGTTCAAATCCTGGACGAGCCCATGCTTTTGAAAGAGGTTTTCCTCAAGAACCGATAAGTTTAAAAACTTAAGAAGTAGGACTCTTAAGAGGTGTACTAATTACTGGACGATGCTGTGTTGCTCGAGAAACATGGTTTTAAAAAACTTTGGAAGTAGATATCTGAGAAAAATACAAAAATGTCTTATGTAAAATACCCACAAAACTACCTTGGATGTGAGGACTTTAAAGAATTACTTGGGGTGCGGCAAAGCTTTCTCAAATAGGTGCTGTCTGTTGGCTCGTTGGTCTAGGGGTATGATTCTCGCTTAGGGTGCGAGAGGTCCCGGGTTCAAATCCTGGACGAGCCCATGCTTTTGAAAGAGGTTTTTCTCAAGAACCGATAAGTTTAAAAACTTAAGAAGTAGGACTCTTAAGAGGTGTACTAATTACTGGACGATGCTGTGTTGCTCGAAAAACAAGGTTTTAAAAAACTTTAGAAGTAGATATCTGAGAAAAATACAAAAATGTCTTATGTAAAATACCCACAAAACTACCTTGGATGTGAGGACTTTAAAGAATTACTTGGGGTGCGGCAAAGCTTTCTCAAACAGGTGCTGTCTGTTGGCTCGTTGGTCTAGGGGTATGATTCTCGCTTAGGGTGCGAGAGGTCCCGGGTTCAAATCCTGGACGAGCCCATGCTTTTGAAAGAGGTTTTCCTCAAGAACCGATAAGTTTAAAAACTTAAGAAGTAGGACTCTTAAGAGGTGTACTAATTACTGGACGATGCTGTGTTGCTTGAAAAACAAGGTTTTAAAAAACTTTAGAAGTAGATATCTGAGAAAAATACAAAAATGTCTTATGTAAAATACCCACAAAACTACCTTGGATGTGAGGACTTTAAAGAATTACTTGGGCTGCGGCAAAGCTTTCTCAAATAGGTGCTGTCTGTTGGCTCGTTGGTCTAGGGGTATGATTCTCGCTTAGGGTGCGAGAGGTCCCGGGTTCAAATCCTGGACGAGCCCATGCTTTTGAAAGAGGTTTTCCTCAAGAACCGATAAGTTTAAAAACTTAAGAAGTAGGACTCTTAAGAGGTGTACTAATTACTGGACGATGCTGTGTTGCTTGAAAAACAAGGTTTTAAAAAACTTTAGAAGTAGATATCTGAGAAAAATACAAAAATGTCTTATGTAAAATACCCACAAAACTACCTTGGATGTGAGGACTTTAAAGAATTACTTGGGGTGCGGCAAAGCTTTCTCAAATAGGTGCTGTCTGTTGGCTCGTTGGTCTAGGGGTATGATTCTCGCTTAGGGTGCGAGAGGTCCCGGGTTCAAATTCTGGACGAGCCCATGCTTTTGAAAGAGGTTTTTCTCAAGAACCGATAAGTTTAAAAACTTAAGAAGTAGGGCTCTTAAGAG
>NC_134690.1:19757577-19765077 GCF_050947455.1 Rhinoderma darwinii
CTCTTTAGAGTCCTACTTCTTAAGTTTTTAAACTTATCGCTTCTTGAGGAAAACCTCTTTCAAAAGCATGGGCTCGTCTGGGTTTGAACCCGGGACCTCTCGCACCCGAAGCGAGAATCATACCCCTAGACCAACGAGCCAACAGACGGCACCTTTTTGAGAAAGCTTTGCCGCACCCCAAGTAATTCTTTAAAGTCCTCACATCCAAGGTAGTTTTGTGGGTATTTTACATAAGACATTTTTGTATTTTTCTCAGATATCTACTTCTAAAGTTTTTTAAAACCATGTTTCTCGAGCAACACAGCAACGTCCAGTAATTAGTACACCTCTTAAGAGTCCTACTTCTTAAGTTTTTAAACTTATCGCTTCTTGAGGAAAACCTCTTTCAAAAGCATGGGCTCGTCAGGGATTTGAACCCGGGACCTCTCGCACCCGAAGCGAGAATCATACCCCTAGACCAACGAGCCAACAGACGGCACCTTTTTGAGAAAGCTTTGCCGCACCCCAAGTAATTCTTTAAAGTCCTCACATCCAAGGTAGTTTTGTGGGTATTTTACATAAGACATTTTTGTATATTTCTCAGATATCTACTTCTAACGTTTTTTAAAACCATGTTTCTCGAGCAACACAGCATCGTCCAGTAATTAGTACACCTCTTAAGAGTCCTACTTAAGTTTTTAAACTTATCGGTTCTTGAGGAAAACCTCTTTCAAAAGCATGGGCTCGTCCGGGATTTGAACCCAGGACCTCTCGCACCCGAAGCGAGAATCATACCCCTAGACCAACGAGCCAACAGACGGCACCTTTTTGAGAAAGCTTTGCCGCACCCCAAGTAATTCTTTAAAGTCCTCACATCCAAGGTAGTTTTGTGGGTATTTTACATAAGACATTTTTGTATATTTCTCAGATATCTACTTCTAAAGTTTTTTAAAACCATGTTTCTCGAGCAACACAGCATCGTCCAGTAATTAGTACACCTCTTAAGAGTCCTACTTCTTAAGTTTTTAAACTTATCGGTTCTTGAGGAAAACCTCTTTCAAAAGCATGGGCTCGTCTGGGATTTGAACCCGGGACCTCTCGCACCCGAAGCGAGAATCATACCCCTAGACCAACGAGCCAACAGACAGCAGCCGTTTGAGGAAAGCTTTGCCGCACCCCAAGTAATTCTTTAAAGTCCTCACATCCAAGGTAGTTTTGTGGGTATTTTACATAAGACATTTTTGTATTTTTCTCAGATATCTACTTCTAAAGTTTTTTAAAACCATGTTTCTCGAGCAACACAGCAACGTCCAGTAATTAGTACACCTCTTAAGAGTCCTACTTCTTAAGTTTTTAAACTTATCGCTTCTTGAGGAAAACCTCTTTCAAAAGCATGGGCTCGTCTGGGTTTGAACCCGGGACCTCTCGCACCCGAAGCGAGAATCATACCCCTAGACCAACGAGCCAACAGACGGCACCTTTTTGAGAAAGCTTTGCCGCACCCCAAGTAATTCTTTAAAGTCCTCACATCCAAGGTAGTTTTGTGGGTATTTTACATAAGACATTTTTGTATTTTTCTCAGATATCTACTTCTAAAGTTTTTTAAAACCATGTTTCTCGAGCAACACAGCAACGTCCAGTAATTAGTACACCTCTTAAGAGTCCTACTTCTTAAGTTTTTAAACTTATCGCTTCTTGAGGAAAACCTCTTTCAAAAGCATGGGCTCGTCAGGGATTTGAACCCGGGACCTCTCGCACCCGAAGCGAGAATCATACCCCTAGACCAACGAGCCAACAGACGGCACCTTTTTGGGAAAGCTTTGCCGCACCCCAAGTAATTCTTTAAAGTCCTCACATCCAAGGTAGTTTTGTGGGTATTTTACATAAGACATTTTTGTATATTTCTCAGATATCTACTTCTAACGTTTTTTAAAACCATGTTTCTCGAGAAACAGCATCGTCCAGTAATTAGTACACCTCTTAAGAGTCCTACTTAAGTTTTTAAACTTATCGGTTCTTGAGGAAAACCTCTTTCAAAAGCATGGGCTCGTCCGGGATTTGAACCCGGGACCTCTCGCACACGAAGCGAGAATCATACCCCTAGACCAACGAGCCAACAGACGGCACCTTTTTGAGAAAGCTTTGCCGCACCCCAAGTAATTCTTTAAAGTCCTCACATCCAAGGTAGTTTTGTGGGTATTTTACATAAGACATTTTTGTATATTTCTCAGATATCTACTTCTAAAGTTTTTTAAAACCATGTTTCTCGAGCAACACAGCATCGTCCAGTAATTAGTACACCTCTTAAGAGTCCTACTTCTTAAGTTTTTAAACTTATCGGTTCTTGAGGAAAACCTCTTTCAAAAGCATGGGCTCGTCTGGGATTTGAACCCGGGACCTCTCGCACCCGAAGCGAGAATCATACCCCTAGACCAACGAGCCAACAGACGGCACCTTTTTGAGAAAGCTTTGCCGCACCCCAAGTAATTCTTTAAAGTCCTCACATCCAAGGTAGTTTTGTGGGTATTTTACATAAGACATTTTTGTATTTTTCTCAGATATCTACTTCTAAAGTTTTTTAAAACCATGTTTCTCGAGCAACACAGCAACGTCCAGTAATTAGTACACCTCTTAAGAGTCCTACTTCTTAAGTTTTTAAACTTATCGCTTCTTGAGGAAAACCTCTTTCAAAAGCATGGGCTCGTCCAGGATTTGAACCCGGGACCTCTCGCACCCGAAGCGAGAATCATACCCCTAGACCAACGAGCCAACAGACGGCACCTTTTGGAGAAAGCTTTGCCGCACCCCAAGTAATTCTTTAAAGTCCTCACATCCAAGGTAGTTTTGTGGGTATTTTACATAAGACATTTTTGTATTTTTCTCAGATATCTACTTCTAAAGTTTTTTAAAACCATGTTTCTCGAGCAACACAGCAACGTCCAGTAATTAGTACACCTCTTAAGAGTCCTACTTCTTAAGTTTTTAAACTTATCGCTTCTTGAGGAAAACCTCTTTCAAAAGCATGGGCTCGTCTGGGATTTGAACCCGGGACCTCTCGCACCCGAAGCGAGAATCATACCCCTAGACCAACGAGCCAACAGACGGCACCTTTTTGAGAAAGCTTTGCCGCACCCCAAGTAATTCTTTAAAGTCCTCACATCCAAGGTAGTTTTGTGGGTATTTTACATAAGACATTTTTGTATTTTTCTCAGATATCTACTTCTAAAGTTTTTTAAAACCATGTTTCTCGAGCAACACAGCAACGTCCAGTAATTAGTACACCTCTTAAGAGTCCTACTTCTTAAGTTTTTAAACTTATCGCTTCTTGAGGAAAACCTCTTTCAAAAGCATGGGCTCGTCAGGGATTTGAACCCGGGACCTCTCGCACCCGAAGCGAGAATCATACCCCTAGACCAACGAGCCAACAGACGGCACCTTTTTGAGAAAGCTTTGCCGCACCCCAAGTAATTCTTTAAAGTCCTCACATCCAAGGTAGTTTTGTGGGTATTTTACATAAGACATTTTTGTATATTTCTCAGATATCTACTTCTAACGTTTTTTAAAACCATGTTTCTCGAGAAACAGCATCGTCCAGTAATTAGTACACCTCTTAAGAGTCCTACTTAAGTTTTTAAACTTATCGGTTCTTGAGGAAAACCTCTTTCAAAAGCATGGGCTCGTCCGGGATTTGAACCCGGGACCTCTCGCACACGAAGCGAGAATCATACCCCTAGACCAACGAGCCAACAGACGGCACCTTTTTGAGAAAGCTTTGCCGCACCCCAAGTAATTCTTTAAAGTCCTCACATCCAAGGTAGTTTTGTGGGTATTTTACATAAGACATTTTTGTATATTTCTCAGATATCTACTTCTAACGTTTTTTAAAACCATGTTTCTCGAGAAACAGCATCGTCCAGTAATTAGTACACCTCTTAAGAGTCCTACTTAAGTTTTTAAACTTATCGGTTCTTGAGGAAAACCTCTTTCAAAAGCATGGGCTCGTCCGGGATTTGAACCCGGGACCTCTCGCACACGAAGCGAGAATCATACCCCTAGACCAACGAGCCAACAGACGGCACCTTTTTGAGAAAGCTTTGCCGCACCCCAAGTAATTCTTTAAAGTCCTCACATCCAAGGTAGTTTTGTGGGTATTTTACATAAGACATTTTTGTATATTTCTCAGATATCTACTTCTAAAGTTTTTTAAAACCATGTTTCTCGAGCAACACAGCATCGTCCAGTAATTAGTACACCTCTTAAGAGTCCTACTTCTTAAGTTTTTAAACTTATCGGTTCTTGAGGAAAACCTCTTTCAAAAGCATGGGCTCGTCTGGGATTTGAACCCGGGACCTCTCGCACCCGAAGCGAGAATCATACCCCTAGACCAACGAGCCAACAGACGGCACCTTTTTGAGAAAGCTTTGCCGCACCCCAAGTAATTCTTTAAAGTCCTCACATCCAAGGTAGTTTTGTGGGTATTTTACATAAGACATTTTTGTATTTTTCTCAGATATCTACTTCTAAAGTTTTTTAAAACCATGTTTCTCGAGCAACACAGCAACGTCCAGTAATTAGTACACCTCTTAAGAGTCCTACTTCTTAAGTTTTTAAACTTATCGCTTCTTGAGGAAAACCTCTTTCAAAAGCATGGGCTCGTCCAGGATTTGAACCCGGGACCTCTCGCACCCGAAGCGAGAATCATACCCCTAGACCAACGAGCCAACAGACGGCACCTTTTGGAGAAAGCTTTGCCGCACCCCAAGTAATTCTTTAAAGTCCTCACATCCAAGGTAGTTTTGTGGGTATTTTACATAAGACATTTTTGTATTTTTCTCAGATATCTACTTCTAAAGTTTTTTAAAACCATGTTTCTCGAGCAACACAGCAACGTCCAGTAATTAGTACACCTCTTAAGAGTCCTACTTCTTAAGTTTTTAAACTTATCGCTTCTTGAGGAAAACCTCTTTCAAAAGCATGGGCTCGTCTGGGATTTGAACCCGGGACCTCTCGCACCCGAAGCGAGAATCATACCCCTAGACCAACGAGCCAACAGACGGCACCTTTTTGAGAAAGCTTTGCCGCACCCCAAGTAATTCTTTAAAGTCCTCACATCCAAGGTAGTTTTGTGGGTATTTTACATAAGACATTTTTGTATTTTTCTCAGATATCTACTTCTAAAGTTTTTTAAAACCATGTTTCTCGAGCAACACAGCAACGTCCAGTAATTAGTACACCTCTTAAGAGTCCTACTTCTTAAGTTTTTAAACTTATCGCTTCTTGAGGAAAACCTCTTTCAAAAGCATGGGCTCGTCAGGGATTTGAACCCGGGACCTCTCGCACCCGAAGCGAGAATCATACCCCTAGACCAACGAGCCAACAGACGGCACCTTTTTGGGAAAGCTTTGCCGCACCCCAAGTAATTCTTTAAAGTCCTCACATCCAAGGTAGTTTTGTGGGTATTTTACATAAGACATTTTTGTATATTTCTCAGATATCTACTTCTAACGTTTTTTAAAACCATGTTTCTCGAGAAACAGCATCGTCCAGTAATTAGTACACCTCTTAAGAGTCCTACTTAAGTTTTTAAACTTATCGGTTCTTGAGGAAAACCTCTTTCAAAAGCATGGGCTCGTCCGGGATTTGAACCCGGGACCTCTCGCACACGAAGCGAGAATCATACCCCTAGACCAACGAGCCAACAGACGGCACCTTTTTGAGAAAGCTTTGCCGCACCCCAAGTAATTCTTTAAAGTCCTCACATCCAAGGTAGTTTTGTGGGTATTTTACATAAGACATTTTTGTATATTTCTCAGATATCTACTTCTAACGTTTTTTAAAACCATGTTTCTCGAGCAACACAGCATCGTCCAGTAATTAGTACACCTCTTAAGAGTCCTACTTAAGTTTTTAAACTTATCGGTTCTTGAGGAAAACCTCTTTCAAAAGCATGGGCTCGTCAGGGATTTGAACCCGGGACCTCTCGCACCCGAAGCGAGAATCATACCCCTAGACCAACGAGCCAACAGACGGCACCTTTTTGAGAAAGCTTTGCCGCACCCCAAGTAATTCTTTAAAGTCCTCACATCCAAGGTAGTTTTGTGGGTATTTTACATAAGACATTTTTGTATATTTCTCAGATATCTACTTCTAACGTTTTTTAAAACCATGTTTCTCGAGAAACAGCATCGTCCAGTAATTAGTACACCTCTTAAGAGTCCTACTTAAGTTTTTAAACTTATCGGTTCTTGAGGAAAACCTCTTTCAAAAGCATGGGCTCGTCCGGGATTTGAACCCGGGACCTCTCGCACACGAAGCGAGAATCATACCCCTAGACCAACGAGCCAACAGACGGCACCTTTTTGAGAAAGCTTTGCCGCACCCCAAGTAATTCTTTAAAGTCCTCACATCCAAGGTAGTTTTGTGGGTATTTTACATAAGACATTTTTGTATATTTCTCAGATATCTACTTCTAACGTTTTTTAAAACCATGTTTCTCGAGCAACACAGCATCGTCCAGTAATTAGTACACCTCTTAAGAGTCCTACTTAAGTTTTTAAACTTATCGGTTCTTGAGGAAAACCTCTTTCAAAAGCATGGGCTCGTCCAGGATTTGAACCCGGGACCTCTCGCACCCGAAGCGAGAATCATACCCCTAGACCAACGAGCCAACAGACGGCACCTTTTTGAGAAAGCTTTGCCGCACCCCAAGTAATTCTTTAAAGTCCTCACATCCAAGGTAGTTTTGTGGGTATTTTACATAAGACATTTTTGTATATTTCTCAGATATCTACTTCTAACGTTTTTTAAAACCATGTTTCTCGAGCAACACAGCATCGTCCAGTAATTAGTACACCTCTTAAGAGTCCTACTTAAGTTTTTAAACTTATCGGTTCTTGAGGAAAACCTCTTTCAAAAGCATGGGCTCGTCAGGGATTTGAACCCGGGACCTCTCGCACCCGAAGCGAGAATCATACCCCTAGACCAACGAGCCAACAGACGGCACCTTTTTGAGAAAGCTTTGCCGCACCCCAAGTAATTCTTTAAAGTCCTCACATCCAAGGTAGTTTTGTGGGTATTTTACATAAGACATTTTTGTATATTTCTCAGATATCTACTTCTAACGTTTTTTAAAACCATGTTTCTCGAGAAACAGCATCGTCCAGTAATTAGTACACCTCTTAAGAGTCCTACTTAAGTTTTTAAACTTATCGGTTCTTGAGGAAAACCTCTTTCAAAAGCATGGGCTCGTCCGGGATTTGAACCCGGGACCTCTCGCACACGAAGCGAGAATCATACCCCTAGACCAACGAGCCAACAGACGGCACCTTTTTGAGAAAGCTTTGCCGCACCCCAAGTAATTCTTTAAAGTCCTCACATCCAAGGTAGTTTTGTGGGTATTTTACATAAGACATTTTTGTATATTTCTCAGATATCTACTTCTAACGTTTTTTAAAACCATGTTTCTCGAGCAACACAGCATCGTCCAGTAATTAGTACACCTCTTAAGAGTCCTACTTAAGT